>NC_080550.1:8090638-8255638 GCF_028640845.1 Ahaetulla prasina
AATTAAGTGGCCAGATAAGTCTAATCCAAAGGAGGCAGTATGGTCACCACATTATAAAAAAGATATTGGCTCTAGGGAGATGGCAGAGAAGAGCAACAAAGATGATTAGGGGACTGGGGGCTAAAACATATAAAGAACGTAATCAGAGCTGAAGAAGCTTCTTGGATGAGAAGTGAAACATCTTCAAAGAAAAACCAGAAAGTCCAGTTGCCTCTTGAAAAAGCATCTTTGGGACATACAATGAACGGTTGCAAGAACTGGGCATAACTAGTCTGGTGAAGAGAAGGACCAAGGGAGACATGATAGCAGCATTCCAATATTTGAGGAACTGTCACAGAGAAGAAGGGGTCAACCTATTTTCCAAAGCACATGAAGGCCAGAAAAGGAATAATGGATGGAAACTGATCAAGGAGAGATTCAACCTAGAAAGAAGGAGGGATTTTCTGACAGTGAGAACCATCAACCCATGGAACAGAAGTTGCCTTCAGAGGTTGTGGATGCTTCATCAGTGGAAGCTTTCAAGAAGAGACTGGACAGCCATCTGTCAGAAATGGTGAAGGGTCTCCTGCTTGAGCAAGGATTGGACTAGATTGACCTACAAGGTCCCTTACAACTCTATTATTCCGATTGTGATCACTGTAGTGTGAGACTAGACAAATATCTGGGAGCTCATTCGGGATTTTGGAGGCCTTTTAGTCGTGTTCTTATAAAATGGCTGTCCTTAGAGTGACTAACCTTGTCACAAAATGGCTGCCACTGGGGAGGCACAACTAGCAACAAAATGGCTTCCGGTCACTCAGCATCTACGTACTGGACATGAGCAGCTGGTATCACTCCCCGCTATCTAAAAACACTGTTTACTGCTGCAATCTTTTCTCAACAAAGAGAAAGACTCAAGGAAGCTTAAAAAGAGATGTAAATACATGCAATTTTTTTTTTCTTTCCTGTCTGCAGATTACCTGAAGTCCTTACTGCATTCCAGAACAAGGGGTCTCTCCTCCGACCATTTATGAAAAACCAAATCCTTATTTAACTAAGGGTCCTTTTGAAGAATCGAGCAGATGAATGGCTTCCCGGGATGCCAGAGGCAGCAGCTTCTGTTCAGCATCCAATCAATACCTGAATGGCTCTTGCATTCTCTAAGATCTCAAGTGAATCCTTTCCGCTCCTTTCTTTAACTAGCTTAGATGTTGGGCCTCGCCTTTTGATCGCTTTGTTTGAGGCGGCTGCACATTCCTTGCCTTTGTCCTTTGGAAAGCCAATCGAGATCTAAGGAAACCTGGGAGAAACCAGTTCAGGAGAAGATTTTACTTTTGGTATAGGTGGGTGAGTATAGGGAGTGTTAATTAAGCTGTGGTTATTTGCCAGTTTCTCAATCCAGGAACTTAAATTAAACTACATATAAACTACATCCCGGACAGGGGTGGTATTCATTTACCTTCGCTACCGGTTTACATGTGAGCATGCACACAAGCGCACATGCTATGTTCGCACACACCACCTCTGCACATGCGCAGAGACTTTCATGTATGCGCAGATCATCAAAAATGGGACGTGATGACGTTTGGGCGGTCCCGCAACCGCCGCTACCAGTTCGCCCGAGCCAGACAGAACCGGCCGAATACCATCACTGATCCCAGATATAAATTGTTTCAACTTCTACCCTCAAAATGATGTTATAGGGTATTCCGTCCCGAGAACGAATAAGAGGTCCGAGGCTATGATAATTAACAGGCTTTATTGTTAGCCAATATTAACAACAACACTCAGAGCCAACATGCTCAAAGAACAGCAACAACGTTCCCTCACTTGACAGCTGCTTAAATAGTTAGCTGTCAAGTCTGAAGAACCACTCAGGAGGCAGCCGGGTTCCCGCTTTTTAGCTAGCCGCGTCTTGACCAATCAGCGGTGGCTAGCAACAGGCAAAGGCTCCTCGGGTCGTAACTCCGAGGACATAACATAGGGCATTGCACACCAGAAGCACTAGACACAAAGACAGTTTTCCCCCCACATGCCATCACTCTGCTAAACAATTAATTCCCACAACACTGTCAAACTATTTACTAAGACTGTATTACTATTATTTTTCTCATCCTTCTTATTAACCTATCTCCTCCCACTTATATAACCTTGCTGCTTGTATCTTTATGATTTATATTGTTTTATTTAGTTTCCTAGTATGATTTATGTTGATTCTTTACTTAGTATCCTATGACTAAGTGTTGTATTTTATGATTCATGATAAATGTATTTTATGATGACTATGATCATGATTTATCACTGATAGCTTGTATGTATACTGAGAGCTTATGCACCAAAGACAAATTTGTGTCCAATCACACTTGGCCAATAAAGGATTTGATTTGATTTGATTCGATTCAGTTCCATTCTATATAGTCCTTGACCTACGATCATTCATTTAATGACTCTTCGAGGTTACAACAGCTCTAGAACAGGGGTCCACAACCCCCAGGCTGCAGCCCACTACCAGGTCACAGCCTGTCCAAAACCAGGCCATTGGACAAATGGGCAAGCACAAGCACATGAAGCTCCATTTGCACGAGTGGACGGCACTTGAACTTCCACAGATAGCTCCATTCATGTGAGCTTCACTTCACTTCACACATGAGCATAATTGCTCTCCACTCAAGCACCATCCATTTGTGTGAGTGGAGCTTCGTGTGTGAGTGCAAGTACCCTCTGCCTGCATGCAAAGTTCCATTTGTGCAAGTGGACAGCATGCACATCCTGCTTGCACAAATGAAGCTGTATACACGGCTCATGCACCTGCCACTCACATGCCGGGCCACCAAGCTGGAAAGGTTGGAGAGTGCTGCTGTAGAAAAAGTGACTTACAACCACTTCTCACACATACAATGGTCCTGTGAGCCACGGTGACGAAGTGGTTAGAGTGCAGTACTGCAGGCTACTTCTGCTGACTGCCGGCTGCCTGCAATTTGGCAGTTCGAATCTCACCAGGCTCAAGATTGACTCAGCCTTCCATCCTTCTGAGGTGGGTAAAATGAGGACCTAGATCCATCCTTCCTTCCTTCCTTCCTTCCTTCCTTCCTTCCTTCCTTCCTTCCTTCCTTCCTTCCTTCCTTCCTTCCACAGCCTGGAGTTTGATCCTGATTGGCTAAAGGTTGACTCAGCCTTCCATCCTTCTGAGGTGGGTAAAATGAGGACCTAGATCCTTCCTTCCTTCCTTCCTTCCTTCCTTCCTTCCTTCCTTCCTTCCTTCCTTCCTTCCTTCCTTCCACAGCCAGGAGTTCGATCCTGATTGGCTCAAGGTTGACTCAGCCTTCCATCCTTCTGAGGTGGGTAAAATGAGGACCTAGATACATCCATCCTTCCTTCCTTCCTTCCTTCCTTCCTTCCTTCCTTCCTTCCTTCCTTCCTTCCTTCCTTCCTTCTACAGTCAGGAGTTTGATCCTGATTGGCTCAAGGTTGACTCAGCCTTCCATCCTTCCAAGGTGGGTAAAATGAGGACCCAGATTGTTGGGGGCAATATGCTGACCCTGTAAACCGCTTAGAGAAGGCTGTAAAAGCACTGTGAAGCGGTATATGAGTCTAAGTACTATTGCTATGGCTACAACCATCACATCTTGAAGGTTGTGTGATCAAGATTTGGGAATTTGGCAACTGGCAATACAACTTTGTATACTGATCTAGAATCAAAAGCGGAGGTTAAAAAAAAGGCAAGATGGGGGTGATAGTCCCATAACCAAAGCTCTGCTTCTTTCTATGTGACAATAACACACACACACACACACACACACACACGGAGGAGTCGTTGGTTTCATCACACTTCATGAGTGCTTTTTAACCATTTTTGATCCCCTGCAGACCTCGATGAGAACAAGATCTTATTTTGTAAACTCAGAATAGCAACTGAGTTTTGTTTCGTTTTTGTTTTTAAAAAGGTTCTCCTGGAACAAACTATTGACAAAGCTAGTGACCTACAAATTGTATTATTACTTATGCTTTCTGCTCCGCTAGAAAACTTTAATTGAGGGGTCCTTGATGCTAGATAATGTCATG
Source organism: Ahaetulla prasina (assembly GCF_028640845.1). NCBI lineage: Eukaryota > Metazoa > Chordata > Lepidosauria > Squamata > Colubridae > Ahaetulla > Ahaetulla prasina. Next base: position 8,094,680 of record NC_080550.1, read on the forward strand.
AGTGCTAGAAGGGAGGGGATAAATACAGGGAGAAGGAGGGGAAGATGATGGAGGAGGAGGAGGAGGAGGAGGAGGAGGAGGAGGAGGAGGAGGAGGAGGAGGAGGAGGAGGAGGAGGAGGACGACAATTGCAGAATTTTTGGTACTCTCTGAGCTTGGTTGTTTTCTTGCAGATGTTTCACTACCCAAACTAGGCAAAATCATCTGTGCCAGAAGGGAGTGTCTGATAGATTACCCAATTAGTATCCTCTTGCCAGCTTTGATGATGTTACCTAGTTAGGTAATGAAATGCCTGCAAGAGAGCAACCCAGCTCAGAGAGCACCAAGGACCCCTCATTTCAGCCCTGAGTTACAAATATTCTCCTTTATCAAAACCCCTACTTATTACATACGAACCATATCGTATCGCTGCACACCTCCTACCTGCCCTGAAATACAATAAGTGCATTAATGCATCTCCTAAAGTTCATGAAGATATCTGTGTGACGGATGGACTGCCCTTGAAAGGAAAAGTGTCTGTATAAATACATGAAGCATCAGGAAAGGGGCCGCACTATATCAATCACTTTCATACGTCTATATTACTGGAGAAAGCAGTAGTTGTGGTTTTTTTTTCTACTGTCAAAATGGTGAGGAGTTGGTTACACCACTGGTATGATTGAGAAGTGACATTGGGCATGCCGTAGTGCCACTCTGATTGGACAAAGCCTCATTTTTAAGAAGCGTTTTTTTAAAAAAAAAAGAAAGAAAAGAAGATCTAAATCATATTTTATCCTTAAGACGTCTGTAAGGCAGCTGCAGTTTTGTCATTTTCTTTAGACTGTCACATCTTGAAAGCTTATTTTTGGGGGAGAGTTTCTATGATGCTGTTTAAAAGAGGAATGCAGAGATTATTGCATTTATTTATATTTTATTTAATCAATGAATAGGCCACGCATCTCATATAAATGATGCTTTTGATACGTTTCTGGGCGGGGGGGTGGGGGAGGAGAATGACTGACAATGGTCCTGGGGGCAGAACAAAAGCTACCACACGTTAACTAAATTAAATTAAACGCATTCAAAATAGTTAATATGCTCCATCTCCATGAGTTTAATATTTCCCTCCAGTCAGAGGAAAATTATTATTTGCTGACAACTTTCTGAGAGTGACATCAATGTTTTGGAGGTTTCAGGAATCGGTGGGATCTCAAACAATGCACTCTTAGAATAAAAGGAACCACATTAATTTATTTAAAAAGAATAAAAGAATAGAATAGAATAGAATAGAATAGAATAGAATAGAATAGAATAGAATAGAATAGAATAGAATAGAATAGGGTAGGGTAGGGTAGGGTAGGGTAGGGTAGGGTAGGGTAGGGTAGGGTAGGGTAGGGTAGGCAGGGAAGGGAAGGGAAGGGTAGGTAGGGTAAGGTAGGGTAGGGTAAGATAGAATAGAATAGAATAGAATAGAATAGAATAGAATAGAATAGAATAGAATAGAATAGAAGTTCAGAGAGAGAGGATTTAAAATCATTGTTGTTGATCGTGGCCTTCCTATAATAAAGATGGAAGGCAGAATCAGCACCATGGACAGCTCAAAGAAGACCAAACTTCAGCTCTCTGTTTTATATTATTCCTTCATTGAAAAAAATCACTGCCTTGGAGCAAGCATTATTTCATCTTTCATTCTAGATCTTAAAAGATGGTTTTTTTAAAAATAGAAACTGTCTTGTGAAAGCTCAGTCCTAAAAATCATTACTGAAATGATTATAAATAAATACAATGTAAAACATCGCAGAAGTTGGAGGAGTCCTGCATCTCCTAATAAACCTGTTGCCTGGGCGCAGAATCCTATAGCCAATCCTAAACCCAAGATGTTCACCATTCTAAGTGCAGCAGGTCATGACTTTGCCTTATCAAAAATTAGACAGTGTCCAGGAAGATTATTTTTTTAAGACCTGAACTCGGTATCCACAATCTCCCCCCTCATCCCTGGCTGGAAAACAACTGCTACTACTACTACTACAACCACAACCACTACCAACCACATAGAGTTTGAAGGCATCTAAAACAGCCAGCTTTCCAATCGTAAGACCAGCCTTAAGTTTGAATTCTGTTTATGCTTGTACAACTCTTATCACCAATAAAAAAAAAAAGTATGTAACAGTATCTACTGCTATAGGAATATCAGATAGAATAAACTGGGCTTTGTAGCTAAAACTCACAGTACAAAACTTTTTGTAGCCAAAAAAAAAACACCCCAAAATTCAAGGAAGTATGCAATGCTTGCCTCACATTCATCTGCCCAACAAGTTCAAGTTATCTTGAGAAAGGTTAATCACTGTGAGTTAATAATTCATTTTCAGTCATCTTCTTTGCGGTATATATCAAGTTGATATTAACCTCTGCGTAGGCTTCAAATGCCAGCCTTTAAAAATAATAATAAAATAATAACATGCCCATACAAAGGAGGAGGCAGAAGTTGTTTTTGTTTTAGCTGTGAGTTTTTGAATAATTGATCAGCAAAGCATCCCTATCTTAGATTAGATATCTGACTAAACACAAGATTGAGGGTATTTTTGATCCATACCCAAACTGACCAATCACCCCTGTAAATAAAATGATAATAGACTCTAGAAATGCTAGGTGGGTAGGAAGCAAAAATGCAAAGGCATGGAAAGCAGAATTATTCATCCACTTATTTCCACAACCTTTCAATTCTCAGCCTTCCTTCCATCAATAATTGCTGTGCAGTCAAAAATATACAATAGCTTGTTATTGTAGTAATTCAGATTAATGGATGGGGAAAATTTGTGTTTTAAAAAAAACACAATAGAAAGAAAAAGACATACTTTTTGTCTTTCTTGTTTATTCGGGAACATTTCCAGACCATTTATTATTAAAAAGAAATCTGAAGCGGGTTACGGAATAAAACATGGCAAAATGTGAAAGAATAATCAAACGAGTCCAAACTGACAAATGGGGATTTAATAGAGTAAAATAGATAAGCACGAACCAGGCCTCAGTAGCACTGCCTGGCCTTGCCTGTTCGCCTTCTAAAGGAATGCCTTAAGCCTAATGCTCAGTTGTATCTCTGTGATCGGTTGTCAGCTGTGTAACTGTGTTGGCAGGGAAGTTATGTGAAGCATGAAATCTGTAAGGCAAAGATGGTGACCCTCAGTAGAATGTCTCTCAAGAGTTAATCTTATAGTAATAACAAGCTTGTGAAGCTGACAGATAATGACTTGCGGACATCACTCAGTAGCCTCCACACCTCAGTGAGAAGTTAAATCTGGATATTCCTAGTCTCTTCATGTTTTAATCACTCTACCTTAAAAGACGTTTAGAATAACCTCTGAGGTCTTCTAGTCAAACTTCCTGCTTAGGCAGGATATTCTACACCACTTCAGACAAATTGTTATCTGACGTCTTCTTAAAAACTTCCAGTGTTGGAGCATTTACAACTTCTGCAGGCAAGTTGTTTCACTGATTAATTGTTCTCATTGTCAGGAAATTTCTCCTTAGTTCTAAGTTGCTTCTCTCCTTGATTAGTTTCCACCCATTGCTTCTTGTTCTACCCTCAGGTGCTTTGGAGAATAGCTTGACTCCCTCTTCTTTATGGCAGCCCCTGAGATATTGGAACACGGCTATCATGTCTCCCCTGGTCCTTCTTTTCATCAGACTAGATATACCCAGTTCCAGCAACCGTTCTTCATATGTTTTAGCCTCCAGTCGCCTAATCATCTTAGTTGCTCTAAATGAAGCTCTAAAGGAAGGGGAGCTTCTGGATATTGGATTTTCAGTTCTGAGTCAATGGTGGATCTTAAGAAGATCAACCACCTTCTCATCATATCTGCTGGCCTTCACTTCCAATTTGTGCTGCAAAGAACACATATAATATCCTTTGACCAGCATTTCCAGTAACATAGAATAGAATAGAATAAAATAGAATAGAATAGAATAGAATAGAATAGAATAGAATTTTTTATTGGCCAAGTGTGATTGGACACACAAGGAATTTGTCTTGGTGCATATGCTCTCAGTGTACATAAAAGAAAAGATACCTTCATCAACATTTACAACACAAATGATGGTCAATATATCAATATAAATCATAAGGATTGCCAACAACAAAGATACAGTCATACAGTCATAAGTGGAAAGAGATTGGTGATGGGAACAATGAGAAGATAGAAAGCAGTAGTCCACCACTATATTTTAGAAATCGTGTTTTATGCCTGTTATCCCATAAGTTTTGTGTTCACATCCCTCACAATCAACATTTGCTTTAAAGATTCTTTACTGAATAAACCAAGTTCATTGGCTTTGTGCCATATATTGAGCAAAAAACCAAAGTACATCTAGTCCTTGACTTACAATCATTTAGTTTAGTGACTGAACTTACAACCGACTGAAAAAAGCGACTTATGACCATTTTGCACATTTAGGACTATTGCTAATTGCTTAGGACAAATGGTCCATTGCTTAGGACTATTGCTAATTTGATCACATGACACCCTCCCCCCCCCCAATGGTCATATGATCAAAATTCAGATGCTTGGCAACTGGCATGTATTTATGACGGTTGCAATATCCCGGGCTCATGAGATCCCCTTTTGCAATCTCTCCAGTTGGCTTTCAACATGCAAAGTCAATGGGGGAAACCAGGTTCATTTAACAACTGCATGATTCACTTAGCAACTGCAGTGATTTACTTAACAAATCTGGCAGAAAGTTTGTAAGATGGGGCAACTTACTTAGCAACTGTCTTACTTATCACAGAACATTTGGGCATAATTGTGGTCATAAATCAAGGACTATTGTAACCATATTCTGGTTTAACATAAAGAACAGATGTTGACCCTGGGAAAGAAATAAGTCTTGATGGAAGAGGGAATAAGATAGTGCTCTTCTACTAAGCAAGAAAATGGGCATTTATTACTCTAAGAAGCAGAACGGCACAGTTTAATTCTCAACCTCTTAAAGTGCAGCTTTGCATGTTCTGCAGAGCCACCAAGCAGTAGCTAGGCCAAGCTCACGGCACAGACCAGATTCAAGAGTTTAACCCGGGGCAAAATTTTTCTCAATGTAATCCTTTCATTAGCCAAAGGACGCAAACGTCTTTTGCAAAAGACATTTTTTTGCAAACGTCTTTTGCAAAAATTCGCTTTTTCTTTCCCACTTTTGATCAAGTGGGTTTTATTACCGACATCAATGGCAGAGGCTAACATAAACATTGTCTTCAATACGCCGTACTTATTACATCTTTCTGTGTTGTGCGCTTATTCCTCCTCCACTCACCCCCGCAAGGGGAAGGGGGGGGGAGAAATCTCCTTTAATGTGTTTGGATGGATAATTGCTTCCCTTCCCATAACCTCCTTCAGAAAACGCGCATGCCAAATTTACTCTTCAGAAGGCTGAGCGAGTCTCTGAGGTCACTGAGAAGAAAGACCCACCTAGAAAGTAGCAGCAGGGGTAGGAGAAGGAGAAATGTCTTCGCAGGAGTGATCTTTTAGATAATATCCACCATACAGAGCATCCTGGGGAAAGCAAAGGGGGAAAAAAAAAAGAAAGATAGAAGAGAGGGATTGATGTGCAGAAATTCAATAGCCTAGCAGGGAAGGAAGTTGCTCTCCCAATCACAAAGAAGAAAAGACACCAGGATCATGGAAAAATAACCCAAGCTGAACTTCACTGGAGGCAGGAGAATCGCACACACTTTTATTGTTGCACTTCTTACTAATATTCGCAAACCTGTGCGTTAATCCTAACAAATGCGCCTGGCATTTCATGACTATGTCTTTAAACTGCAAGCTTACCAGACAGGGAGTAGAGTAACATATGCCTGTCCAGTGGAAAGACTCGCCTCCAGAAGTTAGGGGTGCTCCAATGGTGGAGATTTTTAAGAAAAGGTTGGACAGGCATATGTTTGAAAATCGCAGCTAGCAATAGCCCTTAGACTTATATACCGCTTTATCATACTTTACAGCCCTCTCTAAGCCGTTTACAGAGTCAGCGTATTGCCCCCAACAATCTGAGTCCTCATTTTACCAACTTCGGAAGGATGGAAGACTAAGTCAACCTTGAGTCGGTCAGGATCGAACTCCTGGCAGTGGGCAGAGTCAGCTTGCAATACTGCATTCTAACCATTGCATCATTTCAATTAAAATGTTTCATCAAACTGACTAACGAGAAATTATTACCCCATGTGTACCCAGTAAGTTCCTCCTTTTTGTCAAATTCAGAAGCAACTTTGGGAGAGTCTAAAAAGCAGAACACAAAGCATGAAGGCTTCAGAGTTTATGATGTAAGGCAATAGCAATAGCACGTAGACTTATATAGCGCTTTACAGTATACTCTACAGCCCTATCTAAGCAGTTTACAGAGTCAGCCTCTTGCCCCCAACAATCTGGGTCCTCATTTTACCCAGCTCGGAAGGATGGAAGGCTGAGTCAGCCTTGAGCCCAGTGAGATTCAGTAGCTTGCAGTATTATATTCTAACCACTGTGCCACCACGGCTCATGTGCAATGTGCAAGCCTAGCCATTATAGTGTGCAAACTATGATTTACGGTTTAGTGCATTGTGTGAACCCAATCACAGGTTATTCAATAAATCAGAGTTTTTTTAAAAAACAACAACAACACTGGCTTAGCACAACGGGGATATCTTGTAACTAATTATCTGGATGCAACGAGGGCCAGGTTTGGACATTTTTCTCTGTCTTCCTGTTTAAAATGCAACTTACAGCAGAATGGGTGTATTGAAAGCCTGGGTCTGTTCTCAGACACACAATAACCATATACACTGAAAGTCAGGATATCAAGAATACATTCCAGCTTATTTCTCTTCAACATCTGATTTTTCTGCTGGTGGAAGAGGTTTCTGTGCGTGGGGAAGACAATGAATTCAACCCAGCCTTTTCCACATATGTACACAGTTCCATCAGTTAATCTGAACTGTAAGGAAGTCAAAATCATCTTTTGCAATATCCTTCCTATAAAAGACTACTTCAGCTTCAATCGCAATATTACAAGAGCAAAAAATAGATTCAAGCTAAATGTCAACCGCTTCAAACTTGATTGCAGAAAATATGACTTCTGTAACAGAGTTGTTAATGCTTGGAACTCATTACCCGACTCCATAGTCTCTACTCAAAATCCCAAAATCTTCAACCAAAAACTGTCTACTATTGACCTCACCCCATTCCTAAGAGGACTATAAGGGGCGTGCATAAGAGCACAAAAGTGCCTACCGTTCCTATCCTATTGTTCCCTTTATCATATCAATTTGATATAGCTGATGTATATTTTTTACATATATGTATATATTTTCTTCAAAATATGTTGTTCTATCTATGACAATTGTTTGTGCATACTGTTGTGACAAAAAGAAATAAAAAAAGAAGAAGAAGAAGGCAACTGTTGTGTCCTTCAGCAGCCTATGGAGCTGGCAACGGAGTCGAACAGCGATGAGGCTGAGGTGAGCTCCAGAGCCTCCAGAGACTGATAGTAGTGAGGCAGAGGAACAGGAAGAGCCTGTTCCTAATGCACGCATGAGAAGAGCTGCCAGAAGGCAAGAGCAGTTCAAGCAGGGAGGACAACTTGGAAGTAGGGCCAAGAGATGATTGGCCCCTCCCATAAGGCTTAAAACAGACCAGCAATGACGTTTGGGCTTTGCCGGAAAACAATGTTGTAGCTGCGCTTCTGCTCCATCTTCTGCTTCGTCTTCTACTCCGTCTTCTGCTTCATATACGTCTTTGTTTTTATGGCTTCTGGACGTTTGCCAGGAAGGGCCTTTGGCAGTTTGCCTAATTGGACCAAGGTTTGCGAGGAAGAACGACGCTGGGAATGAAGTAATTCCCAGTTGTTTGAATAAAGTTTGTTTCGTTTTTCCACGGATTCAGTTTATTACTATCTACTTGGGCCTGGGTCACAACAGAAACATGTTTCTATTTCAATCTGTTTTTTATTATGGTCAACAGACCAGTTTTACCATGTTCTTATTTATATATACATATATACACACACATACATACACACACACACACACACAATTTAATTTTTGGTTGAAAACTATGCACCCATGCTTTACTTTTTTTGGAATAAATACCATTTATTCTGCACATAGGGACACCTCTTTGTACGAGTATCACCTGATGGAGGTGCTTCATTTATCTGGAGATGAATTTATGGCTAGCAACAGTTACAAGAGTCATGGAACGATGCATTATATTTTATGGTGTAAAGTCAAAGGTTAAACTTATTATTGCTCGTGGCAGGTCAACCTTAACCTCAGAATTAATGCCCTAAACAAAACAAAAATGAAATTTAGTTAGTAACTACAACACTCAACAGGGTAAGGGAAAAAAAAAACAGTCTCTAAAGAGTTATGGTAGTGACATGATGCCCCCTACTGGTTCTTATACAATATTAATCAGGATGGGTCTTTCCAAAAAAAAAAAAAAAAAGGAATCCCTCCTGATAAATCCATTTTAGACCCAGATTTGGTGGGAAAAGACAAAATACCGAACCAAAAGCGTTAGAAAAGAGGAGTCTGATTTGTTCTAAATCGGTGTGGATCTGAATGTGTCTACTCAAAAGTCCGTCTCATTATGCATCAGTTCAGATGCACATTTTGTGTTTGCCTGCTAAGGTAGGGTTTTCTTGAGCTAACCAGGTTTTCTTGTTCAGAATTAGAGATGCTAAGAATAAAAGAGACATTACCGAGAAGAGAGGAATTGAGGGCCCTTGGTCCATCTCAGGAGTGAGGGATCACCCTACCAGATCAAACACTGATATCCTTACACGTTCCCAATGAAAACCGTTTCCTGGTCTACCTTGCCTTTTTTTTTTCTTGGCCGGCCAGTTGTGCCTGCAAATGCAAAGCTAAAACGAGGCAGAACCTTAGCGCGACACACCATACGGTGAAACGCCGAGGCTTTCTACACATCCCCAAACAGACCTCCCTGTGTGAACGCTGAGAAGCCAAGTCAGCGGATGCCAGAACACCTGCAGGTTTTAATACCTAATTAAGGCGCTTCGAAAAGTGCTCCAAGCACCATTCTTTAAAACCAGATGTGCCGTCCATTAATTAAAATTGCTAACACCCAGCCTCTGAGGCCACCGAGACTATAACCGAGGGGGAAATGTTTGGCTGCTCTCTCCTTTTAAATATTCATGATTTCCAACACCACCCCAAGCCCTTAGCAACCGGGTTAGAATATCCCAAGGCAAAATCAGGGAATTGTTTTGACAGCATTTCTCAAGCTGCATCCAAACTGGCAGAACTGGGCAGATTGAACCTATCCTGGCAACCCAATCCGGCTTAAATAAACACCGTTGCCACCAATGCCTTGTAATGCTTAGAGCAGGGGTGTCAAACTCAAGGCCCGGAGACCAGATCCAGCCCGCGGGCATGGGACCGGGATATTTATGGGGCCGCCTGCTGCCACCAGTAACCTCCCATCGACCTGTGCGCTCCCACAGAGAGGGCCTCCTCAGGGTGCCGTCAGCCGGACAATGTCGGCTGGCTACCCCCAGGGGAAGACCCCCCAGGGGAAGACCCCACACCCCTCTGTGGAGGCTCCGGCCCTGTGGAATGAACTACCTGTGGGGCTATGTCTTCTCCCTGATCTTCGGACCTTTAAGCACGAGCTCAAAACTTTCTTCTTTCACCAAGCAGGGCTGGCCTAATGATAAATTTTAATCGAGGGTTTATTAGTGGGGTTCTTAAGGGGTTTAATTATTTTATAATTTTTTACTTATTAATTTTAAATTTTCAGCTTATTGAATCAGATTTTTAATGAATATTGTATTTTAAATCTTCTTGATATTTATGTTTGAGTCTTCGGAGAAGGGCGGTATAAAAATACGAAAAATAAATAAATAAATAAATGCGTGGCCGACCTGGAAACAGTGGTCTGTGGTGCCCGTGATCCTCCTGAGCCCAATTTTCACTGACAGAGGGTTGCAGGAGGCCGTCGCAACCGAAAACGAAGCTCGGGAGCCCATTTTCGCTGGCAGAGCGCTCAGACCGCCATAGTGATGTCGAGCTGGACACGCCCCCACCCCTCCCTTCCCTGAGGTCAAACACAACGGTGTTTGATTCAGCCCTCAATGAAATCAAGTTTGATACCCCTGGCTTACAGAGTCTAGGTCAGGGGTGTCAAACTCAAGGCCCACGGGCCGCATACAGGCTCCGATGTGGTCGGATCCAGCCCGCGGGGCCATCCTGAACTACCCAATGAGAAGAGGAAACATGCCAGCAGTTTGGGGAGTGGTGTCAAGCTGGCCACGCCCACACCAGTGGAGTTGCTACCGGTTCTCCCCAGATCAGGCAAACTGGTAGCGGCCGCAGCAGGAGGCTCTGTCCACCACCCGGACGTCTCTGTGCATGCGCAGAAGCAAGCAAGCGCCCACGAGTGAACTGGTAGCAACAGGATTTGAATCGTACTACTGACCCACACAGTCAGCCATACACGCTCCCCCACCCTCAGGTCAACCACAGACCTGATGCGGCCCTCAATAAAATTGAGTTTGACACCTCTGGTCTAGGTGTTGAATTCACCCTTCTTCCCTCTAAGGAAATCCTATTTTTCCCAGCTGAAAATGGAATTCCTCCACCACCACCACCAGGAAATGGAAGCATACATGGGGCAAACTCCAATCACAGATTAAACTCTCTGGGTTTAGCAAGGCTAAAAGTAGAATGTCAGGTTGGCATTCATTTTATGGCTGGAAGCTGCACTGGCTCCATATTAACAGCTGATGGCAGCAACAGACTCAAAATTAGCCTGTCAAGAAAGTCAGCAGCAGTGGCAGTGAAAGTACAGAGGAAATGAATTAAGAAGAGAAGCTGGTATCCATGTCCTGTATTATCTTTGCATCAGGTATATTCTGTTGACAAGAACACAGCAAGGACATATCAATGCAGTTGACTCAAATTCTTTGCTTTTAATCTGATGGATATCAGGACAGGACAGGACAGGACAGGACAGGACAGGACAGGATAGGGTAGGGTAGGGTAGGGTAGGGTAGAATAGAATAGGATAGGATAGAATAATAATAATAATAATAGATTGGGATAGAATAGGAATATAGAATAGAATAGAATCTGGAAGGGACCTTGGAAGTCTTCTATTTAGAATAGAATAGAATAGAATAGAATTTTATTGGCCAAGTGTGATTGGACACACAAGGAATTTGTCTTGGTGCATATGCTCTCAGTGTACATAAAAGAAAAGATATGTTCATCAAGGTACAACATTTACAACACAATTGATGGTCAATATATCAATATAAATCATAAGGATTGCCAGCAACAAGTTATAGTCATACAGTCATAAGTGGAAAGAGATTGGTGATGGGAACTATGAGACAATTAATAGTAGTGCAGATTCAGTAAACAGTCTGACAGTGTTGAGGGAATTATTTGTTTAGCTGAGTGATGGCCTTCGGGAAAAAACTGTTCTTGTGTCTAGTTGTTCTGGTGTGCAGTGCTCTATAGCGTCGTTTTGAGGGTAGGAGTTGAAACAGTTTATGTCCAGGATGCGAGGGATCTGCAAATATTTTCACGGCCCTCTTCTTGATTCGTGCAGTATACAGGTCCTCAATGGAAGGCAGGTTGGTAGCAATTATTTTTTCTGCAGTTCTAATTATCCTCTGAAGTCTGTGTTTTTCTTGTTGGGTTGCAGAACCGAACCAGACAGTTATAGAGGTGCAAATGACAGGCTCAATAATTCCTCTGTAGTAATTTATTTTATTTATTTATTTTATTTGTTACAACAATATACATAAGCATCACACAAAAGATTATATAGTATATAAACATATATATGAGGAAATATAAGGAGGTATAAGTGTATATATATATAAAATATATAAAATAGGACAGGAACGGTAGGGACTTTTGTGCTCTTATGCACGCCCCTTATGGTCCTCTTAGGAATGGGGTGAGGTCAATAGTAGAAAGTTTTTGGTTTTTGGTCCCCACCCCAAAAAAATCCATTCCTCAAGCAGGATATATATCCTTTCTGATAAAGTTACATTTCCACCGCCCTCCAAGAATATAACTCCAATCCACCCCGGTTCACAACGGCAGCAACAAAGCCCCGCCCACCGCCTTGCCCTCACTCAACATGCCGGCCTGGACTTCCCTGCCGGGCGGGTAGACAAGGACGCACGGAGGGAGAGGGGCGCGCTTTGCGTCTGGCGGTGACGTCGGCCGCCGGCCCCGCCTTCCCTGTGTGTCGCGTCGGCGCTTCATGGTGACGTCACGGTTGCGAAGCGATGAGGCCTAGGCGCTTCCGGGGTGAGGGAGACGACGGCGACGGCGCAGGGGACTTTCCCGGGCTGTGGCGGCGCTTGGCGGGCCCGAAGCGATGGGAAGCGGCCGCGGCCGCCGCCCCCGTCGGTTCTCCTCCTCCTCTTCCTCCTCTTCGCCTTGTTTTTCCCGGAGCCGCCGCCGCTTGAGTCGCTCCGGCTGCGCGGGCCGCGGGGCGCCTCGCTAATGGCCGCCTTCCGCCCCTCCTCAGCCGCGCCGTCGGAGGAGCAGAGTCGCCTCGGCGGCGGCGGCGGCAACAGCAACAACCACCAGACGGTGCTGGATGAGTTCACGGCGCCGGCGGAGAAGAGCGGCTTCCTGGAGCGGAGCCGCGGCGGCCTCGAGCGGCTCTTCGGGGTTCGCCTGGCCTTCGTGGAGGCGGCGAGCAGTGGCGGCCCCGGCGGCTGGGTTCCCTCGGCCACCGGCGGGCGCCGGATCTGGCTCAGCCTGCTGGGCGAACCGGAGCAAGTGCGCAGCGCGAAGGTAAGGCCGGACGGGGCGGGCGGGGGGGAGTTGTGTGTGTGTGTGTGTGTGTGTGTGTGTGTGTGTGTGTGTAGATGCCTGTGGAGAGTCTCTCAAATCTTCCAGGTTTAGGTTTGTCCCTGCTAGTTACAGCTAGTCTGTCAAGACCTGGGAGACCTCGACTTACGACGGTTCGTTTAGCGACCGTTCAGAGTTACAAAGGGCGCTGCAAAAAAAAATATATAGCAGTATAGCGTTTACACTTACACGCCGCTTCACAGTGCTTTACGGCCCCTCTCTAAGCGGTTTACAATGTCAGCCTCTTTGCCCTAAACCAGGGGTTTGCAAACTTGGCCCTTTTAAAGACTTGTGGACTTCAACTCCCAGAGCTTTGCTGTCTAAGGAACTCTGGGAGTTGAAGTCCACAAGTCTTAAAAGAGCCAAGTTTGCAGAACCCGGCCCTAAACAATCTGGGTCCTCATTCTACCCATCTCGGAAGGATGGACGGCTGAGTCAACCTTGAGTCAATCAGGATCAAACTCCGGGGCAGTGAGCAGAGTTTTGCCTGCAATAGCAATAGCACTTAGACTTATATACTGCTTCACAGTGCTTTACAGCCCCTCTCTAAGCGGCTTATGGTGTCAGCCTCTTGCCCCCAACAATCTGGGTTCTCATTTTATCCACCTCAGAAGGATGGAAGGCTAAGTCCACCTTGAGCTGGTCAGGATTGAACTGCTGGCTGTGGGCAGAGCCTGCCATACTGCATTCTGACCATTGTATCATGAAGGAAAGGAGGGAGGAGAGGAATGAGGTGGAGAAGGAAGGAATAGCAATAGCATTTAGACTTATTTACAGCTTCACAGTGCTTTACAGCCCTCTCTAAGCGGTTTACAGAGTCAACCTATTGCCCCCAAGAATCTGGGTTCTCATTTTACCCACCTCGGAAGGACAGAAGGCTGAGTCAACCTAGCTGACCGTATGTCACACTTGTAACTGTTGCAGCATCCCCACAGTCACATAATCAAATCGAGTTTATTACAGTCAAAAGACCAGAGACCAGAATGTATAAATAAACTCAATGAATATCCAGTTAAAAATTTCTACATGAAATAATAAATGACAGATTAAAAATCCATATTAAAATCAGAATTTGGCATCCAGTCTTGTCAGTGACAGGTGGTCTAACAATGACGGGTCACAGTTTCCCGGGGTCACACAATCACCTTAGACAAGCAAAGCCAACCAGGTTCACTTAACAACCATGTTCCTAACTTAATACTTGCCATGCTTCGCTTAACAACTGTGGCAAGAAAGGTCGCACAATAGGGCAAAACCCGTTTAGCAGACGTTTTGCTTCGCAACGGATGTTTGGGGCTCAATTGTGGTCATACAATTGAATACCTGTGGTTCTCTAGGTTGTGAGTCAAAGAGTTTATGGAGATTCTCAGTCATCTAGGTCATTGGTTGTCTCAAAGGTGCTTTTTTCATCTTTCTTTGAAGAACATCTGTTGATTGTGTATTTTACGGCCTCTTGCATGAGATAGAGATTGTGGGGCAGCTGGGAGACAGAGAGAAGAGAGAGGAGGCATAAACAATTGAGAGATAATGGGAGCCAGTTGGGAGCTAATCTCAAAAGTGAATGCCAGCTTTGTCCAGATAAAAAGAGTCTCTCACTTCTCATCCAAGAAACTTCTTTGGGTCTGACTGAATAATGGGGAACAGAAGGATTATTTGCACTCTGTAATATTTTCAAGGGGGAAAAACCCTTGAAACGGTCAAAAGTCCAGTTGCCTTTTGAAAAGCACCTTTGGGATAATTTGAGGCACTGCCTTTCCCCGGTTCTGTCTCCCCATCCCAACAGGACCCTACCTGCTAAGGAGCTTTGTTTGATAGAGAGTCTTTTCTGCCTTGGCACCTGTTGGAACATCATTTCTCCCCCTATCTCGTCACCGCCCTGACCTATTGACTTTCCAGAGGGCCTCAACGAACATAGGTTTAGTTAGAAGAGGACTTTTTGTGGCTCAGGGTTGAACTTAGGGGGTCCTCGGTGCTCTCAATTTGGGAGATCAATTAAGCAGAAAACAATTCTCCAACTACAAAGTCAGACAAACACTAAACAACAGCCTAATCAAGGAACCCCTAGGAAGAAAACACTCTACCAACATTGACAGGGCAAGCTACTGTATTTTTCAGAGTATAAGACGCACTTTTTTTCCCCAGAAAAGAGGGTGAAAGTCGGTGCATCTTATATTCAGAATGTAGCCCCGCTCAGCTTCTCAAAGGGAGGTTTCAGGGGCTGAAAAAAGCATCAGAGATGAAGCTTTAGAAAAGAAGCCCCCAAACAGATCTTCAGAGGCTTTTTTTCTGAAGCTGTTTCAGAGGCTTTCAGAGGCATAAAAAAAAGTTTTTTCTGAAACAGAGTTTCAGAAGTTTCAGAGGCAGGGGAAAAAAAGCAAGTCACAGAGCTCACAACCAAGGAACCTGTTGCTAAAATTCACCTCTGGGAAGAGCTGTTTGGGGGTATTCTGGGAGGCTGATCCACCTGCCAATCAGCTTTTTTCTTATTTTCCTCCCCAAAAACTAAGGTGCGTCTTAGACTTCAAAAATACGGTACTTGTAGATAAACAGAGAGCAAACTGGACTCTCTTTTAGGACTGATGATGTTATCTAGTTGGATCATGAAATATCTGCAAGAAAATAACCAAGCTCAGTTACAGTTATCCCCTTCTATTGGCACTTTATTTATTTATTATTTATTTATTATTCAAATTTTTATACCGCCCTATCTCCCAAAGGACTCAGGGCGGTTTACAGCCTAATAAAAACATAAGAGTAAATACAAGTTAAAAACAACATTTAAAAAACTTATTAAATTAGGCCAAATTTAAAACTAACGTTAAAATAGTACTTGTATATAAACAGAGAGCAAACCCCAGTCCTTTCTAGCCCTGATGATGTTACCTAGCTGGGTAGTGAAACATCTGCAAGAAAAAGAAAAAAAAAATCCAAGCTCAGAGTCTGACCCAGTTGAGTGCTAATCTTGAGGGCAGTAATTTACCTCCAAGATTACGTGCAGGAAGGGATAAGATCTCATATTCGTGTACATCAGCACATTTCACACGTATGCCTCTTAAACATGTGTATCTGTGACAGAGATGTCTGCATCAACATAGAAGCATAGAATTCTTTCTTTATTGGCTAAGTGTGATTGGACACACAAGGAATTCATCTTTGGTGCATAGGCTCTCAGTGTACATAAAAAGACAAGATACACTCGTCAAGAATCACAAGGCACAACACTTAATGATAGTCATAGGGTACAAATAAGCAATCAAACCATACTAGGAAATATGAAATAAGAGGAAGTAAATGAATTACAATCTCTTATCTGAAAGACTCTAGGCTTGTGGCAGATCAATAACCAAATGAGTGTGAGACAGAGGTCCTTTTACTGAGATGGAACAATTCATTCAGTTCCCTTGGATTCCAAGCGAGTCAGTGCCATTTGGCTTTCGTCATTGGCTGAAAGAAAAGTGAGTGTCTCTTGAGAAGCTGTATTCTTCCTGCCTTCCAGAAAAATCTCCCTCTAACCCTTCACCAGCCCGACCTTTTCATTGGATACAGAGCCAAAACTGGGGCAGAACTTTCATAGCAGAAAAACACTGAACAAAAAAGCAGGAACACCTTGTTGTGATGCTGTTAGCAGCTTTGTTTATTGAGGGCTAGGCCTCTTTCGGAAAAGAAGAATCCCATGGTTTATTATAATGCTAAGCACGGATGTCCCATGTCTTGTCTGCTTTTTGCTATTGGAAAGATAATTCTTAGCAGGCAGGAAGAATAAGTCCATTTAGCTTAGTGGTGGTTACGCAAACCGGTAGTAGTTCCCCGGGTTCTGATTCAAAGACTTACCGTATTTTTCAGACTATAAGACGCACCGGAGTATAAATCCAAGATTTTGAAGAGGTAAACAAGAAAAAAAAAGTTTTTGCCCTCCCCAGCCCCCAGGAGCACTCTGCAGGCCTCCCAAACCCTCTGCGTGTCCCGTTTTTATGAAAACAGGACGCGCGGGGTGAGGTTTCAGGAGGCTATAAATGGCTGTATTCGGTGTATAAGATGCACCAACATTTTTACCCTCTTTTGCGGGGTGGGGGGAAGTATGTTTTATACTCCGAAAAGTACATTAAATGTTATGAATCCTTCATATTTAAGATGCCAGGCGTTGAACTTTGGATAATTTCATTTTTTTTTCTCTTGCATTGTACAGTGTCTGTAGAATTTGGATATTAGCCGGCTGTTTATTTTACATCTCTTGCAAGGGGTAGAGATTGTGGGGCAGCTGGGAAACAGATGGAAGAGAGGGGAGGCATAAACAATCGAGCGATAACACGGGTGAGGTAGTTGACAGCTTATCTCATCCGTGTTAGCTTTGTCCAGATGAAAAGAAATCTGGGAAGATGTTTTTTTCAAATCAAAGAGACTTCTATTCATTTACTGTAAATGCTCACTCACCATAAATGTTGCTGGGGAAATTTTCTTATTTACCCCAAATTAGCATTAAGGATATTTTACTGAAGATTTCTGTACAGTAGTTCCTCCTTGATTTTTCTTAGCTGTTTGATGTTTAACAGAGAGAGTGTTCAAGACTGCCTCTTGTGCAGTCACTTAACACTTAAGGCTCTCATAAGCCTTAAATAATAATAATTGTCATTTAAGATTCCACTATGGTTTGAAATAAAGGTTTAACTATTTTAGTGGAAAAAATGCAGGCCTTCTCTAATGGAGCCTTATAAAATCCCCACAAGACAGAGTTCTCCTAACCAACAAAGTTTGACAGTGAAATTGACCTCAATGTGGACCATAATTTCCTGGGTATTTTTGTTAATATAACAAAGAGTATGTCAGGTCTTTTATTTAGGACTTGTGATAGGTATTTCTGTTTTTGGAATGCCTGTATTAATACAACTATTTGAATTATTCCAGATTGTGGAGTGAGTAGGAGATTACTTTAAAAAAAAAGTACAGGGCTAAAAACAGTTGGTAACTGGTGAGCAAAGATTTGAGATGCCTTGCAGGAAAGTATGCATCTCTTAAGTATAAGAGGTGAAAGGGGAGAAAATTATAGACATGAAAATATTGTTTTGTTGTGCCTCTTTCTAAGGCTTAAGTGGTAAATTGTAATGGCTTAATTTCCAAGGGTAGGGCCAGAATCTTACCAGTTATGTACAGAAGTAGTTTATGCATTTTGAAATCCTTAGCCTGGAGGAAGGAAGAATTCTTAGCATGTGCTTTATAAGCATTATTTGACAATTAGTGAGTGCCTCATTTGCCTAAGGGCTTAAGCATTTGAGAACCAAAGTGCCACAAAAGTCTCATTCATCCAGAAACTGGAACTTGCACTCAGATGGCCAGACTTTGCTCTGTCATGCATTGTCCCTCTTAAAAGTCATAGTGAGGACAAAGGTTAGCACCAGAGTTGGGTTTCAGCAGGTTCTGACCAGTTCTGAAGAACCGGTAGTGGGCATTTTGAGTAGTTCAGAGAACCGGTAGTAAAAATTCTGATTGGCCCCGCCCCCATCTATTGTCTGCTTCCTGAGTCCCAGCTGATCGGGAGGAAATGGGGATTTTACAGAATCCTTCCCCTGCCACACCCACCAAGCCGTACCCACCAAGCCATGCCACACCCACCAAGCCACGCCTACAGAACTGGTAGTAAAAAAAAATTTAAACCCACCACTGGTTAGCACGTCCATTTTATGCAGGTCTTTTGGTCCCGTTGCTAATATTATTGCCTGAGAGGTTGAATTTATAATTATAAGGCACCCGCAGCTTCATTCGATTTGGAGAAATTCCTCTCATACTGGCAAAAAGAAAGAAAAAACTATGGAAAGAGCTTGGCACCACAATGTTTTCCTGCTTCTGTCTAAACTGCTCTAATATTGTCACTGTAATGTATGAAACAGGAAAGGAGATGATGAGCAGAATTAGTAATAATATGTCTAGGCAAGTGTGCTCTTCTGCATAGCGATCTCATGTCTTTGATTTACAGCAGAAATCCTCTCTCTGAAAGGGCCTGTGCTTTTTAGGATGCTTGCTGGGTTTGAGTTCAAAACCAAACTGATTTCATGCACATCTTCAAAAACAAAAGCACTTTGGAGCTTGAACGGTGTCTTTCTTTCACACATTAGGTGGGGAAAAATGTCATATGCCCAACTCAGGCTGTTCTGCATGTTCCGTGATTACTGTAGTGTAGGGGAGGGGGCTTTCATAACTAGGATTTCTGCCCCATTCTTTTAACCTTCCAGGAATCCAGAAATCTATATATATATATATATAAGCGAAAACCACTCACGCCGTAATCACGAACTCTCCAGAACCGTAAAGCTACAAACTTGAAATTTGCCACGTATGTTCCTCTTGGCTTCTAGGTACTCACTAAGAAAGGATTTTTCGAAATGACCATCAGAGCATTAGTATTTCCTATATTATTATAACACGCTCTGATGCTAATTGGTTAGACGTTCTACTCCCCCTCCCAACTTGAAAATAACTGGAGAGAAGGGGAGAGGAGAAGGGAGGTTTCTGTGGGGCAGGGCTGAGGGAGAGAAGGGGAGAGGAGAGGCTTCTGTGGGGCAAGCCTGAGGGAGAGAAGGGGAGAGGATAGGAGACATTTCTGTGGGGCAAGGCTGAGGGAGAGAAGGGGAGAGAACTACTCATTAATTTTCAAGCTGTAAGTGTCCATTTATCAAGCCCGAATAACATAGTTTAGTTGTGAAGCAGGGGGATCCAGCTAGTATAGACTGATTTGTTGGACAGCTCCTGTTTTGCTTTTCACAATTCATGAATCAACCTCGAGCAAGAGATTTGTTCAAATCGACGTAGTACAATATCGCCTTTTATAAATAGAATTTTAAAGGAAAGGGGCTTTCTCCTAGCCGCCATCAATCTAACATTTGAAGGTAGAATTATTCTAGATTCTCCTTTAGATCTCATGGCCATTTGTGGATTTTTCCCTGAAAGTTGGTATTGACTTACAACTAGACATAAACTAGGAATCTGTACACATCGTTTTAACTTGTGTTGTAATCATTCATCCAGGTCATCCCATACTTCGAATTAGTTAAAATTTGTGGACATGTCATCTTGGAGGATAGTGTCACGAATGGTTTATGGTTGACAATAAGAATCATGAGACTTTCCTGGGCCAAGCTGGATGCTCACCAGAGTTCACCTCTCCTGCTGAATAGCTTTTTGAAAACAGGAATAAGCGTACAAATTAGAAACCTCAGACTTTTGATATCAATCAGTTGCCCAACTAAGAAAGCGGTTGAGCTTACACAATTTTCACTAGGAACTCTTTTAAATTTCCAGGGTAAAACCGGAATGTTGCAATACTTATTGCTTCAGTGGTAAACATAAAAGATAATCTCTTTGAAAACCGTAGGCATGATAGAGATGTGAGAACTGTGGCTACTTCCGAAGCCAGTAGAATGGTCCATTTTTCAGAACCCGAAGGCCACTATAGCTGCTTCAGTTGTTTGTACTACAGAAGACATTTTCCTTTATATTTCCTCTAGCTCCATATTCTTTTACTAGTAAAATCTGGAATATGATCAGCTGTGTTAAAATGGTATAGGATGGGCGTGTGGGTCATAGGCAGAAACTACTATTAGCGGAAGCAGATTTTTCTCTTACGTGAAAACTCAAGTCCTCCTTTGCTGTTTCATAGGAAATGGTTTGGATTGTACAACAGTAAAAATCAGATGGGCACAGGCTATTTTTGGAATTTTGGCTTGGGTTAGGATTGGGCAATGCTTCCTAAGCAAGAGGGAAGCAAACCTTATTTTGAGTTGCAGCAGTGAGTTCATTGGACTGTGAAGAGCTTTTCCCATGGTTGCAATTGTGCTTAAAGGTGAAAAAACCAACCCTGGAATAATAAACAACAATAAGTGAGCAGCCTCTTTTGCAAATAGGGATAATTAGGGGATTGAAAGCTAAAACATAAGAAGAAGGGTTTGCAGGAATTGGATATGTCTAGTTCAATGAAAAGGTGGACTAGGGGTGACTTGATAGTGTTCCAATATTTGAGAGGCTGCCACAAAGAAGAGAAGGTCAACCTGTTCTCCAAAGCACCTGTGGGCAGGACAAGAAGCAATGGGTGGAAACTAATCAAGGAGGGAACCAGCTTAGAAATAGGAGAAATTTCCTGACAGTAAGAACAATTAATCATTGGAGAAGCTTGCATCCAGAAGTTGTGGGTATTCCATCACTGGAGGTTTTCAAGAAGAAATATGGGCCTCTGGTGGCTCAGACTGCTAAGACAGTCTGTTATTAACACAGCTGCTTGCAATTACTGCAGGTTCAAGTCCCACCAGGCCCAAGGTTGACTCAGCCTTCCATCCTTTATAAGGTAGGTAAAATGAGGACCCAGATTGTTGGAGGCAATAAGTTGACTTTGTATATAATATACAAATGGATGGAGACTATTGCTTGACATAGTGTAAGCCGCCCTGAGTCTTGGGAGAAGGGCGGGATATAAATGCAAATTTTAAAAAAATGGAAGTTATGGTAAGGAAGGGTATTGTAGATAATTCTATCGGGTGACGAAAATGTGCTAGCAATTGCATCCAAGCGATATTTCTGAATGGAAATGCCTTGGTTAAGTCATTCATTTCTCATGAAATTCATCATTCCAAGGGTTCTAAAAATAGGTCATCTGGAAATGAAACTAATGAGCCAGGTTCATTGGTGACTGAAATCTTGAATTATTCTCTCCCATATCCTGAGTGCAGACTTGTTTAAGACTTGTTATAAACAATAAATGGGATTAACATTTATGGGAAATGTAAACATTGAAGATTTATGGGATTAACGCAGATTTTTAAACTAATACGGATCTCCGAAGACGGTTCGTTTGTGGTCATCTACTTTTCTGCGCAATATTCCTTTGGTTTAGCAAAATGCATCCTTGTGAAAAGAGTCAGTTGACAGCAGGGAAGCTACATGATAATCCGTGTATGTTCTCATGATAATGTGTAGGCCTCCTCTGGTAGCCCTTCTGGAAAATGAAGACTTGGCTAATTATTTTCCCTGACACTCTCCTGAATAAGTTGTTTGCCTTCATGTACTTGCAGCTACTGTAAAAAGATCTATTTGGGGTACAATTCAATTATCATGATACTACATTTCTTCCTATTTTTCTCAGCACTCGAGTGTAAATGTTAGGCAATTAGATCCAGAAAGCTTTTTTTTTTTTTACGTTCTTAAGAATTGAAGCACAAAGTTAGCACAGAGCAACACGAACAAGACAAAGGGGCAAATTATACTTCAAGGCGCAATAAGACTCTTTCGTACGAGATTGACTCATTGGGCAGAAGTGTTTCTCCTTAGATATCTCCTAGAGGTTGACAACAGCCCAGGGTGGATAAAAATCGATGATTTTTAAAAAATATAAATAAATAAACAATTCAGATTTAAAAAAAAATTTTTTATCAAATTTATTTCAATAAAATGCTTCTGGAGTAAAAAAAATATAGTTTTCTATTTAAAATACATTAATAATTTAATTTATTGAGCATGAAATGGAGCTTAATTATGTAGCATGAGGCTGTATATTCTGCAATATTAGGACTGTCAGTGAGTCAACAGTGGGTCAGAGGTGGAGCCGCTAAGAGACGGAGATGACAGTTGCTCTTTAAAAATTATGATTTAAATCGAATTGATTTAAATCAAGCCTTTATACTAGTGATTTAAATCGACTTGATTTAAATCAAATCCACCCTGCAACAGCCTAATTTAAGGATTCTTCTCTTCTCTCCCCCATCCATTTTGTAAAAAAAAAAAAAAAGGAAGGATGATGGTCTTATTAAGATTGTTTTCACTTGTACTGTTTGCCTCCAATCTGGTCTCAGCTGCTCCAGGAGGAAGAGCAATAAAAACAACAGCAAGTCATCCTGTTGACAGAATTTAGAGTCGTAGCTTTAATAAGGCACAAATTTCAGAAGCTGAATTTGTCACCAGTTGCCTTAATTTATGCTTTCTCTCCCCCCTTCCCCCCCCCCTTTTGCAGGAATATATTAAAGGAATCTGTGAACCCGAATTGGAAGAGAGGGAATATTATCCCAAAGACATGCATTGTATTTTTGTAGGAGCACAAAACCTCTTCCTGAATTGCCTTATTCAGGGCACCTCTGCTGATATTAGCATAGTGGAGATCGGGACACTCGGTATTAAAGGCCGGACAGAGCCTGTGGTCATGGCCAGGAGTCACATCCAGCAGTTTGTGAACCTCTTCAAAAGCAACCTCAACGAGTTGACGGTCAAGGAATCGGAAGTGAAGAGACAGTTCAAACATCTCGTCGAAGCTCACGCAGATAAATACACGATGGATTTGTTGATCCTACCAAGTTCGCTCAAGAAAGAGCTGCTGAGTCTCACGCAGCACGAAGGCGGCAAAACGGAAGGCAGAACGGCAGATCCTGGCCCTTCCGATGCGGCGTTGAAACCCCCAACTCAGATGCAGAAACTACCTGTAGTAAGCAGCGATGGCAGAACAGGACAGGAGGAAGCAAGGAACAATGCAGGTACACCGGTCTCTGAATTAGCCAAGCAAATGGACACAGTTTTTCCCGATACACACGAAGGGCATTTCCTACCTATAAACGGTCTAACTTCTCTGGAGGCATCTGCCTCAAAAGAAAGGCAGTCATGTAAACGAAGATCCTCGGATGGCTACGAGAGGCTTCCCAAAAAACAGTTTTCTTTTGAAAACAACCATGAATGTAAGCAGATGTCCTGCAAAAGACGTGATGACATAGTGGTGATAGATCTGGTCTCGGATACAAATGAGTTACTTGATACTAAAAACGGTGATGAAATAAGCGAGGAGATGGAATACAAGATCCTGGTCAATTTTTTCAAAAGCATGGGCTACTCTGAGGAAATTGTAGAAACGGTGATCGTTGAACACGGACAGTTGGCTGAGCCCCTACTCCTCCTAGAAGAAATTGAGAAAAAGAGCAAGATGGCCACCGAAGAAGAAGAGAAGTCCAGAGCTAGCTCCCAGAATACTGAAGCACAAGCGAAGAAGAATAAAGGCAGCCCTGGCATCAGGGTCCACCCAGATCTAGGCTGTCAATCAGAGCCCCCCCAAAATGCAAACCTCGCCTCTGTTTCTCAAGCACCCCACAAAGACAAAATCCGCGGATCGGACCCTGAAAATCGGACCGTTCTTTCGGGTAACAAAAACTCGTCGAGTCAAGAGCTCAACAAAATACGATCAGGTTGTTCAGAACAGGGCAGCAAGGCGAGCGAGGTGGAAAGCGACGGTTTCATGAATGCACCCATGGCAACCAAAAACAAGAAAGCCAAAGATCCGATTTTGGTAGCCAGGGGCACCTGGGAGAGTGCACACCCACCTGTTCAGAAAGAAACCCTGGTCCTTCGAGGATGTTCCACCCAATCGCCTGCAACGTACGACCAACAGGAAAACTGCAATCCTGTACCACTCGGAGCCCAACAGTTCCCTTCCCAAAAGTCAAAGCACTTCGCAGACCCCACCCCTCCTCTGCAATTAAGAAGTTCTTATCCAGAAAAGAAAATGGGGGGACTTTACTGTCATCCTGCAGATCCTTCGGTCACCGGGGTTCAGCGGTTTCTAGAGGCGTTGAAAACACCGTACAAGCTGGAACTGAAAAACGAGCCGGGGAGACCCCACTTAAAATACATAGTCATCGATGGCAGCAACGTTGCAATTTCGTGAGTATGGACGATCCTTAGATTTCTAGAAGCCCATAGCGTGGAGAAGGATGGGGAAGGGGCAGGAAACGAAAGAAGGTGAAAACGATAAAAGAGGTTTTCTTTGGGGGTGGAGAGCGATTAAATGAGATGAGTTTCTGTCTTTAACTTGGGTTTGAAAGTGCAGCCTTTCTGGATTTCCTTCAGCAAGTTGAGCAATACTCGGATATTATATAAAAGAGAAAAAAAACCTGTTTGCTTCTCAAACTTGATTGTGATGCTTTAGCTCTAAAACCCAAAGCAGCTTCCCATAATTCATCCGTGGTTCCGAAGAGTACCATAAATGAATTAAAAATACAATGGAAAGGCTTATTAAACACTCATGTGCCATAGTTGGAATTTCCCATTAAGTTTATAGGTCTGTTGGTGTCCTCATCACCTTAAGAACGCATAATAATCCCTTAGGCTGCAACTGGCCCCTGCTTTCTTGCTCGTATTTACATCCTCTGCTACTTCCTTCCCCTACTTGCCTCTTGGATAATCCCCATGATACATCTTAAGCATGGGAGAGTACCTTGCACTGTGGTAACCATTGTTTGGATTCCATCCACTGACAGTTGAAATAAACCAAAGTTACACAGAAACATATTTGCACTGTTAGGTAACGTTATTTGTTTTAGCTGTATTTGCAGACGGTAACATTATTTGGGGATTTGTTTTATTTTTTTTCCCTTTACCAATAGCCCTTAGACTTATATACTGCTTCACCGTGCTCTGCAGTCCTCTCTAAGCGGTTTACAAATGTCAGCATCTTGCCCTAAACAATTTGGGTCCTCATTTTACCGACCTCGGAAGGATGGAAGGCTGAGTTCACCTTGAGCCAGTCAGAATTGAATTCCTGGTGTGAGCAGTGAGTTAGCCTGCAGTACTTACAGGGATTACTGCCACCGCTTTAGATGAAATTGCAGTTCTAAAAATAAAACTTGAAAATTGTGAGACCCTGAGGTAGGCAAGACTAGACAACCTGTGGCTTCTCGGGTTATTCTTCCAGAAAGATTTCTTTTCCAGATTCCTGAGGTCCTTCAACAGTGAAAGAGCTTCTAATATGCTGCCTTCATTGGAATAGCCGATATATATTCAGAGATGTCTATGTTTCTAAATTAGCCCTCATTGAACTGTACAGCACGGTTAAAATCAGCACAGGAAATGCTTTAGGACAGGGGTCTCCAACCTTGGTCACTTTAAGACTTGTGGACTTCAATTCCCAGAATTCAATTCAATTCTGGGAATTGAAGTCCACAAGTCTTAAAAGTGGCTAAGATTGGAGACCTCTGCTTTAAGACACTTCATATTTTGTCCTAAACTATTCTATTGATAACGTTTATGTCCTAAGGGACATGATTGTTGATCGAGTTCAGCGGTTCGAATCCCTAGCGCCGCGTACGGGGGTGAGTTCCTGTTACTTGTCCCAGCTTCTGCCAACCTAGCAGTTCGAAAGCATGTAAAAAATGCAAGTAGAAAAATAGGGACCACCTTGGTGGGAAGGTAACAGCGTTGCGTGCGCCTTTGGCATTGAGTCATGCCAGCCACATGACCATGGAGACGTCTTCGGACAGCGCTGGCTCTTCGGCTTTGAAATGGAGATGAGCACCGCCCCCTAGAGTCGGGAACGACTAGCACATATGTGCGAGGGGAACCTTTACCTTTACGCCCTAAAAAGGTTTTATAAAATCTGCCAAACTTTTAATTCCACAAAAGTCCTGGGTTCCCATTTTCTGGGTGAATATCTGTAAGTTAAGAGTACCTTGGTTCAAAAGGTTTTGCCCTGTGGCGCACTCTTTTTGCCCAGTGAAGGATTAACAGGAAAGAGTGTTTCAGTATTACACAGATAAGGTGCTGACTCAAAGGAAGGTGCCTTGAGGGTCCTAGAGGCTGACTTCACCTCGCCTCACCTCTAAAAACAATAGCGTGGGAAGTAGGACTTTGTGGTACACCAGGTATGTGCAAAACAATATTCTGATAGCTGGGAAAGAAGTTAGAACACAGAGTGTGTGGGGGTGCACTAATGTGCATGTGTACAGGGAATCCTATCCACACTTCCTCTTCGAAAACGTTGCTATTGCCATTAAGCTACCTTTTTATGTTTGGAATCCCGACAGCGGCGGAAAAATCCGTCAATGGAAACCGAATTTAGCACACGTTCCCTTCTGGGTTCATAAACCTTTTTCTAAAGATGTTTTTCTCCATCGCTGAATCTGGAGGTACCTTCTACAGGTTCTTCTTTTTTTAAAAGAACAGAACAATGGCCCCACTTATTGCTAAATGAATTTCCGAAAGGTTTCCACGCTTTGAGAAATGTGCATGTCACAATCAAGGTTGTGGGTCTTTTGTTGCATGTAACTCTTTTATGATATCGGGAAATGTTGTGTCTTTGAGCCCTAACTCAGGGAGGAGGTTTGTGTGAGAAAGCACATCCCTTAATATTGTTTTAAAGTTTCCTCTGGAGATCGTTGAAAGTTTCAAGGTCGCTAAAAACCTAAACATTGGAGGCTGGATTTTTTAAAAAAAAACCTTGTTAAATTGCAATCTTAACCTAAATTGCTTATGGCTTAAAATAATGGGATGAAATATTGGAAAAAGAGAGAAAATGTATTGGTGACTCGGCTCATATAATTCTGTCTCCCTGTTAATAAGAAAACTGAAACTTCAAGGAATGGCCCCAGTCTCTTGGGGTTGTTGGCCTAGAGTTTTTCCTATCTTGCAAAATTCAATCCAGCATCTAAAGTTAATGCAATCAGTTCAGTGTAGCTTGAAGCCGCGCCTATGGCATTCCCTGCTATAAGGCTCCCTCCAGGAATTGAAAGCTTAAGACCGTGAGGGCGAACTTATGGCATGCGTGCCCGAAGCTGCATGTGGAGCCATGTCGCCTGGTACGTGTGGCATCGCCCGTTCCTCTTCTGGCGCACATGTGCACGTGACAATCAGCTGGCCTTTGTGCATGCGGCAGTGCTGGAAACCAGAAGAGCTGGTTTTCCGGCATGACCACGTGCGTTGGCCAGCTGATCAGCGCATGGGCGTGTGAGGTAGTAACCAGAAGGCTTGCTGGCCGGCACACATGCACACGCCACAAACCGGAAGTACCTTATCCGGTGCATGCACGCCCTCTGGGCAGCTCCTCTTCCTGGTCGCGGCCCTGATGAGCATGCATGCGCAGCGCTCCCTTTTTGGCACTCGGTGCCGAAAAACCTTTGCCATCACTGGCTTAAGATATGTGCTTAGAGCGAGATTGGAGCTAAGTTAATAAAACTGCACTGCAAACAGGACTTCTATTGCTGTTGTAAGGCAGGGTTCTTTAATTCTTTAATTGCTCATTGGGATAAGATTGATGGCCGTGCCAAATTCAGGTGGTTGTTTTTTTTAACATCGCAGATTACTTGCCAGGTTTTAAAAAAAGAGTGGAGGGGAGGAAAAAAAGAGAATATTTTGCAGAACTGCCTTGCTTGCTTAAAAAACAGCCCGCCCAACTGAACTGTCATTCCCCTTTCTCTTACTTGACCCAAAGCTCGTAAAATACTTAACAGTAGCATTTATGATTCATGTTAAATTCAAGGTGGATTCTCCCAGGTTGAGGCTGAGGAGAAGGAACCAATCAAATATTGAAGCTGTGTCACACCATGCCTCCCAT
Organism: Ahaetulla prasina; assembly: GCF_028640845.1. NCBI lineage: Eukaryota > Metazoa > Chordata > Lepidosauria > Squamata > Colubridae > Ahaetulla > Ahaetulla prasina. Next base: position 8,122,863 of record NC_080550.1, read on the forward strand.
TTAATTGTGATCTCGTTAGAGGAAGTATACTGTTTAAAGGGTTTTTTTGATCTTTTGCAACAGTATCGAGAAAGATCAGTTTAGTTCACATTATTTGATACCTAAATCAATGGAAATACATTGTGGCTTTTTTTCCCCCTTGCCTCGGACTTTACTTTGCAATTTTCAATTCCTTGTTTTGTATATTGTACCTGTTACACGTAAGTGTGTTTACACATGCACACAAATGCATACACTGAGGTAGCTATTGAAATTCCGAATTTACCGTATTTTTCGGAGTATTAAGATGCATTTTCCACCCCCAAAAGAGGGTGAAAATTTGGGTGTGTCTTATACACCGAATGTAGCCCCACCCACCCGCCAGCCCCCACCCTTTGGCATCTGCCTCCCAGCAATTTACCTCCTTGCAACAAGCAGAAAACAGCCTGTTTCAGCTTCAGCACAGCCTGATTAGCACAAGCAGCTGATTGTTAGTTGGGTCGGCCATTGCCTCTTGCCACGGGGCCTCCGCTGTTTGCTGCAAGGAGGCAAATGGCTGGGAGGCAGATTTTTTTTCTCTTGTGCTAATCAGGCTGAGATGAAAATGAAAATGAAACTAAAGCAACCTGTTTGCTGTTTGCTGCAACCAAACAAATTGCTGGGAGGCAGAGGCAGATTTTTTTTTCTTGTTTTCCTCCCCAAAAAAGTAGATGCATCTTATAGTCCTGAGCATCTTATACTCTGAAAAATACGGTAGTTTTGTTCTCACCGTTATAAGCCACGAATGGGCATTTGATGGAGACAAGGGAATGAAGATGTACATTTTCAATCAATCAAAATAAAACTGGAAGGGGTCTTGGAGGTCAAGCAGGAGATCCTATACAGTTTGAGACAAAGTGGCTGTCCAGTTTCTTCTTAAAAACCTCCACTGATGAACTATTATGAGAACAGTGATGGGGGAAGAAAGTGCATTTTATTTATTTATTAAATTGACATGACACACGTCTCACTGTTACAAGCGACTCTGAGCAATACATTCTGACAGCATCGCACTAATGCCACAGCTGACATATTTGTGTAGGATATTCTGGCACAGGTCTGTCTAATTGCAGTATCTTGAGTGATGCCATCATGTGAGCGGAATACTTTTGGCATAATCACAGCTTCTATATGGATGCTGCTGTCAGAGAAACCGCTTTTCTTCTTTCACTAAAGTCAATTTTCCAAGTATAATATCTGATCAAAGAGGAATCATCTCTGCCTTTTAAAAATTTTATTTATTTCATAGTTAAGAGTGGCGTGGTGGCCTAGAGGTGGAGCTCTCTCCTCAGTCAGGAGGCTGTGAGTTCGATCCTAGGTATCGGCAGATATTTCTCTCTCTGGGCGCAGTGAGTAATTGCTGCGAACCCCATGTAGGTATCAGGAAGGGCATCTGCCAGTAAATGCTCGGCTCCAATCAAGTCGCCCCAACCTCACCCCAAAGCAAGGGATTGCAGGGTTGAAAGGAAAAAAATGCTTTTTAGTGAATGTCCTGTCTTCATATTAGCCAGTGTTTCAAGTGAATGAGGGAATGGATAGGGTTTGGTCTGGTTTCGCTTTAGCATGGCATAATAATAAGAGAGTGTAACTTTTATCCCTCATTGAAGAATTTGATAGTCGATTATGATAAATAGATTATGAAGATCAAGAAATAATACCGTTTTCTCTCTCTTTCGATAGCCACGGTCTGCAAAAATTCTTTTCCTGTCGAGGAATCGCAATTGCTGTCGATTACTTTTGGAAACGTGGTCACCGGAAGATTACAGTTTTTGTCCCACAGTGGCGAACACGGAAAGATTCCAATATCACAGGTAAGGAATAAAAACAACTCTATCTCGGACCTGTCGATTTAAGACAGACGCCTCCAACTTCATACCTTCCGCTTATCCAAATTTCAACTTTCACTTTTTCAATAAGTCCCAAGCTTAGCTAATAAATTAAAAAGAAGAGAAGTTTTGTGACTACAGAATGCACCTAAAACCCGGCTGTCAATCCTTAAATCTCTGGAAGTGCTTTGATGGCTAGATGAACTTAAAGTAGTCATTGTGCATTGTGGCTTATTTGGTGCCTTCCTGCCAAAATAAAATACTAGCTAGTCCTCGACTTGCAACCTACAATTGAGGCCAAAATTTCTGTTGCTAAGTGAGACATTTATTAAGAGAGTTTTGCTCCATTTTACAACCTTTCTTGCCACATTTCTCACGTGAATCACTGCAGTTGTTAAGTCAGTAACACGGTTGTTAAGTGAATACGGGTTCCCCATCGTCTTTGCTTGTCAAGTCGGTCACAAAAGGGGAATCACGTGACCCCTGGAACCCTGCAACCGTCATAAATATGAGTCAGTTGCCAAACATCTGAATTTTGATCTTGCGATCCCAGGGGATGCTTCAACAGTCATAAGTTTGAAAAAGGGTCATAAGTCACTTTTTTTTCCAGTGCCGTCGTAACTTTGAATGGTCGCTAAACGAACTGTTATACCTCGAGGATTGCCTGTGTATCCATGTCATTCTCTTTCTTTTCTTTCCCTTCTTTTTTTCTTTTCTTTTCATAGAGCAGCATTTCTTATCCCAGCTCCAAGACGTTGGCATTTTGGCACTTACTCCAGCAAGGGTCGTATGTGGGGCTAGAATTGCCTCTCACGATGACAGGTAAATAGGGTTTGTTCCCGATTTCCACTTCGGTGTCTCTGGGGTTGTTTGAACGAGAAGCTACTCAGCTGACTTGTCCTCTAGGAAGGTGTCCCTAGGGCCGTGATGGCGAACCTATGGCATGAGTGCCAGAGGTGGCACGCAGAGCCCTCTCTGCGGGCACGCAAGTTGTCGCTCCAGCTCAACTCCCCCGTGCATGTTCATGTGCCTCCCACTGGCCAGCTGGTTTTCGGGTCTCAGACGTGCCTGCGCGGAAGGCTGAGCGCATGCGGAAGACACACGCATGCACGGGGGTCACACGCGCATGTGGGGGGGGCAGGGCGCATGCAGGGGGTTGCGTGCACATGCATGGGGGGGGTGGGAGGCATGTAGGGGGCAGGGTGCTTGCAGGGCACTGGGGGTCACCTACGCATTGTATTATGAGTGTGCGCGTGCACACATGCGCACTTTCGACACTCGGTGCCAAAAAGGTTAGCCATCACTGCCCTAGTTTGGAAAGTTAAATATTTTAACATGTGTTGCCTGTCAGATGATGAACATACAATAAATGAATTTACTATTTAAATTTACTATTTTTTAAAAATAGGAGGTTTTTTTTCCATTAACGTTTTCATGAACCTCTCTTCGGCTATACCCGTGTTTCTCCAAAAATAAGACCAGGTCTTATATTAATTTTTGCTCCAGAAGGAGCTTATTAGGGCTTATTTTCCAGCTGGGTTTTATTTTCGGGGAAAACACAGTATTAGTTCCGAGGATGATTTCAAACTAAATCTCCCTCACCCCCACCCCTTCTCTTTTAAAAAAGTTTTTTAAAAAACTTTAAAATTATTCCAGAAACTGCTAAAATTGGATGGTGTGATCTGTGAAGATACCAGTAAGGTAGAAGCTGCATTTAAAACCTTATGTCAGCTTTGGAAGCCATACTAGGCCGAAGGCTTCCATACGCTGCCATTTTCTCCTCTGTGGGAAAGGAGGGGAGGAGGGTGGTGGTACAAGGGATGATTAGACAAAACAATATTCTTCCTGCCAGTCAAGGTCAGGCTGGGTTCGCATATGGAGAAGGAGTGGCTGGAGTGATGCTTCGACATGGGACGGTTGGAGCATGTGACCGGCAGTAGGGTCATGAGGGTGGAGATTTTAGGGTTTGTATTATTGAGGGAGGAACCAGAATCCCCAGTTTCAGTTTTCATCCAACTGTGCCAGTTTACCCATGCTAGTAAAAGAACTTTGAAAGATGTTGGAAGTTGGAACTTTGAAAGATGACTTTTCTGCAGGAGGGGTTTTCTGGAACGCTGACACCCTAAATGTTTAAAAAATAATTTGTAATTATTTGTATAAATTCAGTATCCCATTATGGAGTCATCAAAACTGGTGATTTTCTTAAAGATGTAGGGGCTTGTTTGCCGGTGGTCTGCTAAGAAACCATCCCATGTTTCTCTAAAAGGAAGGGAGTCATCTTGAAAATCGCTGCCGACAATATTCAGAGTCTTGTGTCTTTGTCACTCTTAACCACCATACATAAGCTCAAACCTGGGCTCCTAACCATGTTAACTCCTCAGTAAACCAAAGAGAATGCTGGAATCAGTATACCGAGACAGGCCACTGGGAGCAATATCAGCCAATATTCCCACAGGCATGCCCAAAGTCTCTACGTTCCGAAGCTCAGTGAGGGTTCTGGCTGAGCCGTGTTCCATTGTGTTAAAGAAAGTGCCAGTTGTAAACCAAGTACATCCCATTTGAATGCTAGGGTAGAGCATCCTAATTATTCCTTCCCTTTGCAGAGGTAAATCACTAGTTTGATGATAAGATGCAAACCAACTTTTTGCCCAGAAGCTGCACGTTAATCAGGCCTTCATCAGAGTTGATTTGAGTGCATTATTATTATGTTATCGTATGAAATAGCTAGAAATCTCTGTGAATCTCTAAACATGAATTAATATTGCTATCACCACCATTTGTCATTGTTCCAAAGATTAGAAGTATGTAATCCCACAATGGAAAAAGGAAAGATTAAAAAATAGAGAAAAATAATGAACAGAGTTCTGCAAATTTAATAAATGTTACAAAAAATTTAAATTCTTTGTTATAAACAAAGTAAAAAAAAAGATTTTACAATTTTAAAAAAATTAAATTTTTATTCTTTACTACTGTATCCCTATCTTTTTTTAAATGTAGCTCTTTATTCTGTTCCTTTAAATGATTCAATAAATTATTTCTTTAAAAAAAAGAATTTATTCAATGCTTGAGTACAGATTCTCCCAAATGTGTTGTAGATTTCTGCTGCACCTTGCTGAAAAAACTGGAGGTGTTATTGTTACCAATGATAACTTCAGAGAATTTGTAGATGAATCCCCACCCTGGAGGGAGATTATTCAAAGGAGGTACTTGCATTTTTGATCGCCTTGCTGGTGTGTGTGTATGTGTGTGTGAGAGAGAGAGTAACATACACAAGCACATAAACAGTGACATCTTTCTATAATATTTTAGTAGTTGCTTTATTATCCACCATATGTAATATGGCTCAGTGGTCAGATGCTGAGCTTGTCAGCTGGCAGCCCAAGTTCAAGACCTTAGTGTGTGAGATGGGGTGAGCTCTTGTTACTTGCCTCATCTCCTGTCCACTACCAATTCAAAAACATCCAAATGCAAGTAGATAAACAGGTACCACTCTGGTAGGAAGGTAGCAGCGTTCTGTGTGCCTCGGCATATACCGTATTTTTCAGAGTATAAGACACTCCAAGACTATAAGATGCACCTACCTTTTGGGGGAGGAAAACAAGAAAGAAAATCTGCCTCTGCCTCCCAGCAATTTGCCTCCTTGCAGCAATCAGCAAACAGCCTGTTTCAGTTTCAGCACAGCCAGATTAACTACAAGAAAAAAAAATCCTGCCCCTGCCTCCCAGCAATTTGCCTCCTTGCAGCAAACAGCCCATTTCAGATTCAGCACAGCCCGATTAGCACAAGCAGCCTATTGCCACCTCCGTTTTCAGCCTCCGAACACCCTATTTTCTGCCCGTTCCAGGCAGCGGGGATCGGAATGGGCAATAGGCAATGGCAATCCCTGCAGCCTGAAACAGCTGATCCTCGGGAGGCCGATCCAACCGACAATCAGCTGCTTGTGCTAATCAGACTGTGCTGAAACTGAAATGGACTGTTTGCTGCAAGGAGGCAAATTGCTGGGAGGCAGAGGCCAAAGGGTGGAGGCCGGCGGGCGGGCGGGGCTACATTAGGTGTATAAAGGTTAAAGGTAAAGGTTCCCCTCGCACATACGTGCTAGTCGTTGCCGACTCTAGGGGGTGGTGCTCATCTCCGTTTCAAAGCTGAAGAGCCAGCGCTGTCCGAAGACTTCTCCGTGGTCATGTGGCCGGCATGACTCAACGTCAAAGGCGCACGGAACGCTGTTACCTTCCCACCAAAAGTGGTCCCTATTTTTTCTACTTGCATTTTTACGTGCTTTCAAAACTGCTAGGTTGGCAGAAGCTGGGACAAGTAACGGGAGCTCACCCCGTTACACGGCAGCACTAGGAATTCGAACCGCTGAACTGCCAACCTTTCGATCAAAAAGCTCAACGTCCTAGCCCCTGAGCCACCGCGTCCCTTTTAGGTGTATAAGATGCACCCAAATTTTCACCCTCTTTTAGGGCACAGGGGAAGTGCGTCTTATACTCCAAAAAATACAGTAATCATGCCAGATACATGACCATGGAAGTCTCTTTGGTCAACACTGGCGCTCTCGGCTAAGAGTACTCCCCCTAGAGTCGGACACAGCTGGACAGGGAAAACCTTTGCCTTTATTTTTCTTATTACAACCCTCGCTCTCTTTCGCTGCTGCCTTAGGCTTCTGCAATACACTTTTGCTGGAGACATTTTCATGGTGCCTGATGACCCCCTGGGACGAAATGGACCTGGATTAGACCGTTTTCTTCAGGAGGCAGCTAGTTTCAGGTAGATTATTTCTGGTGGGGGGGGGGGTTCCCAGCTCTTTTTTTTCTTTCTCCTTTCTCTTGTCAAAAGAGGAAACGGAAATTAAAAAAGAAAAAGAAAGTTCTGCAGAGAACTGAAAAGATCACGAGATAAAGAAAATCGTGTCAGGCTTAGCACAAGCAGGAGTGGCTCTTCTGTCAGATTCGTGTTATCTTTTGTTGCCATAACTGAACGTACAAGGTGTGGGTCTATTTGCATCACACACACACAGACGGTTAAGATAAGCCAAGTTTAATCTCAGTAACAAGCCCTCTTGCGTTTAGAAACGCGGTAGGTTCCTTGTAAATACGACATTACCCCTGGTGTCGTAGAGCACGTAACAGATGGATCTGTGAGGCAATTATGTCAAAGGTTTACATTTAAGTTGTAAAACAAATCGTACCAAGTCACGAAGATCCAACAATTCTTTTTTTTTAAAGTTCTCTTGGCTGCTTATATCAAACGATGTCGGGTCTCCTGCTTGGTTGGACTAGAAGACCTCCAAGGTCCCGTCCAACTCTTTTATTGTTCTGTTACTCTGACAAAATGCAAATGAATGTAATTTTAACTGGTAGATGTCAGGTTCGTTAAGCCTATGGTAAGAGCAATATTAAGAGCTAATTAAGTGCAGTGTTTAAGCTATCAGCCTAGAAACCTGAAGAGTGTGAGGTCTAGTCCTTCTGAGGCTCAAAGGCAGCTGGGTAACTTTGAGCCAGTCACTCTCTTGTCAGCCCTGAGAAGGCAGTGGTATCTTCTGATATCTTGCCAAGAAAACCGCAGGGACCTATCCAGGCAGGTGCCAGGAGTCAACATTGACTCCAAGACACCAAACCAGTAAGATTATGAGCGCAGTGGTTAGAGTGCAGTACTGCAGGCTACTTCTGCTGACTGCCATTTGGCAGATCGAATCTCACCAGGTTCAAGGTTGACTCGGCCTTCCATCCTTCCCAGGTCGGTAAAATGAGAACCCAGATTGTTGGGGGAGCAAGATGCTGACTCTGTAAACCACTTAGAGAGGCCTGTAAAGCACTATATAAATCTAAGGACTATTGCCCTTCCTTCCTTCCTTTCCTCCTTCCTGGTTAGAATGCAGTATGTCAGGCTCTGCCCACAGCCAGCAGTTCAATCCTTACCGGCTCAAGGTTGACTCAGCCTTCCATCCTTCCAAAGTGGGTAAAATGAGGACCCAGATTGTTGGGGGGGGGGCAATAGGCTGACTCTGTAAACCGCTTAGAGAGGGCTGTAAAGCGGCATATAAGTCTAAGTGCTATTGCTGTCAAAATATTGGCTGTCTTTGTGATGACTGATGGTAGGCCATCTTAGATGGACAAGGTTGCTTGTTTGTTTACCAACCATAGACTCTCATACTGAATGCTGTTCTTTTTTCTTCTCCAGAGCTACGCCAACCCCGTACAGCCTTGCAAGCGGAAGCCATCTTCCTTTGGGGATATCCCCTTTCCTGATGCAGTCAGAAGGGAGTGGACAATTGCCCCCAAACCCCGTTTCTGGTCTCGTCCCTAACTTGCCTCGGTTTCCCATGACATCCCTGGTAAACTCCGGCCTCGCCCCATCTCCGAGATCGGCCACCGAAACGACCCATTTAAAAGAAGCCTTGAAAAAAATATTCCCAACTTCAGAGCAGAGGGAGAAGATCGAGGAAATCCTGGCGCAGCACCCACACATGAGAGACATGAACGCTCTGTCTGCATTGGTCCTTGATTTAAGCTGATGAACTAAAGCTCCCCCTCAAAACTTTTCAGTTTTGCAGTTTGGATTGTTAATGTAAAGAGATGCCTCTTAGAGTTGAAGTCAGGCCATCTGTGAATAGTCAAAACTTAACCCTTTTGTATAAAAACAAAAATGTGAATATTCAGAGGATTTGAGATGCCCTCTTTGTTCGCTTAAGTTAACATTTTGTTCCTTCCCCCCCCCCCTGTTCGTTTTACAAATTTATATTGCGTATTTTTTTGAATGAAAAAAAAAAGTATTTATTAACGAGTTGGCTTTAAATCATTTTGCAAGTTTGTTTTGAGAAGTGATCTGAAAGCGATCTCTAAATTCTACTGAAAGCAAATTCACACCTCTGGAGTAAACGGCAGGATAAATGGATTTAATTTCTTTATACATTGGATTCCCGTTGCTGAGCAACTCCTTATTAAACTGCCAAAGGAATGCGAGCAACTTGAGTTGTGCTTAGTAGGGGTGGAATGGGACAACTTGCCATGGGGCAATTCAACAATTGTATATAATTATTGAATATTTTTTTTAAAAAAAATACATTTTAATTTTTGTCATTCACCATTTTATTTTGTCCCTCCTTTTGCATCCTTTATTTAAGGATTTTGTTCCCTCGTTTCTTTGGTAGGGTGAGTTGGCCATGGCGAAATGGCCTAAACTCATGTAGTGGAACCTCTGAAGAACTGGTTCAGGCGATCTGATGCATCTTGTCTCCTCCTGTAATTATTATTATTTATTTTTTTTTGGAAGACAGATTACATTTGAGAGGACTTTATAGAGCATGTTAGCAAACTGCTAAGTTCAAAAAGCAAGGGGAACTTTGATCTGATTCCGTACGCTTACTCTTTATTGTGTTCTGTGCTCATCCTTGATTTTAGAAACAAAACAACAAAAACAGACATTTCATTCTCAGGGGGTTTTTTATAGAGTAATAAAACGTGGTGTTGTGACACACCTGAAACAAACATAGAGTTTGCAGAAAAATTGTGCCTTTTGGAAGTCCCGTAAGATCATCCTTGTCGGTGTGTGGAAGGGCCCCATAAAACTTGATTGTAATGTGCCACTTATCCATTATATGATATTGAGAGTTCTGAAATCAAAGCTTATTTTTTTAACGCAACTCAGAAATGGGTATCGGTGGACTTCAATAAGAGAGAGAGTAAATAATATAAGGTGCAGAGTTTGCACATAATACAAAAGTTTACAATGGGCTCCTCTTGAAGGATACCTATGGTTTTTGCAAGAGTCTCCTTGTAAATAAAATCATATTTTGGTAAGCTGGGAACTTACGTCTTCCTAGTATGTCAGAGATGGTAATTCATATGCAAAAAAAATTTCTAATTCATATTGGATGCCTGCAGTTAAACCCGGGAACATCGATGTCCGAAAATCTGGAGAATTAAGAACAAATAAGGACTGACAATTTTTTTTCTTTTCTTGCCTGTTTCTGCCATTTTAGCGCAAGACACTCAACACGTGTTCCAGTTCCCCAGGAAATCCTCTCTGCTTAAAAAAAAAAATGGTAAGCGGTGTTCACCAGTCTGTTATAACTGCAGACGTGTCTACTAGCTGTTTTGCTTACTCATCCTTCACTAAACAAAAATATTTTTTGCAAAGAAGCTCCTATCACGAGCAGGTTGCACAATCTGCTCCCATAAAGAAAATGTCTATATACAGTATGAGATTTTTGGATTATGCAAAAATCAGCTATTGACTTTGTTAATTAAGAACGCCGGCTAACGATGGGAATACAGGAACCAATCTTTAATGATCCATGAAATAAGAGTCAATTAAGGGGTGAATTGCCAGCAGAGTCTATTCACAGCAGGGTTGGACTGACTGTTATTTATGAAAACTTATCACGGTCCATTGGTGCTTTAAATTTTACAAAGCGGTCATTTGTGTTAAGTCATCCTGAGTGTGCGCTTTTGCATAACAAGCCAAGTGTTTCACAGTGCAATCTAGTAATTTTTAAAAAAAATTTGGCAAAAGCCCTTGCGAGTTTTCAACAGTCCATTGGAAGCTCACGTATGGATTAATGTGGTTTTGTAATTCTTTTTGGGCTACAGTCTAAAGCAGTTGGTAAAATGCACCTCAATGGAAGAAACATAGAAGCCTTTAAGTCAGGGGTGTCCAAACTGGGCAACTTTAAGACTTGTGGACTTCAAGTCCCAGAATTCCTCAGCCCGCAAAGCTTTGCTGGGAGTTGAAGTCCACAAGTCTTAAAAGTTGCCCAGTTTGGACACCCCTGCTTTAAGTAGAGTCCAAGGCAGTTTCTTAAAATTCAAGCTAGCCATGTTCCATAATAGAGCTACAGTAATCCTCAATTACAAATTCATTTCGTGATCCATTCAAAAGTAACATCACTGAAAAAAAGGGACTTATGACCATTTTTCACACTTGTGACTATTGCCACATTCCTATGGCCATGTGATCAGAATTCAGACTCTCTTGGTAACTGATGAATATTTATGACAGCTACAAGTGTCCCAGGATCACATGATCACCTCTGACAAGCAAACGCAACGAAGAAGCCAGATTTACTTAACAACCACGTTACTAACTTTTAACAACTGCAGTGATTCGCCTAACAACCATGGCAAGAAAGGTCGTTAAATGGAAACAAAACTCACGTCTTGCTTACCAGCAAAAATTTCGGGCTGAATTATGGTCATGTCAAACCATTTATCTGTAGTTCTCCATTTGAACATTGGGTGCTATCTAACAAAATGAAATTCAACAGTGAAAAAAGTAAGGTTCTACACTGAGGCAAAAAAACCAAAATGCACAGGTACCGTATATGTGGTACCTTGCTCAATAGTAGTACCTGTGAGAGGGATCTTGGAGTCCTAGTGGACAACCATTTAGATATGAGCCAGCAGTGTGCAGCAGCTGCTAAAAAAGCCAACACAGTTCTGGGCTGCATAAACAGAGGGATAGAATCAAGATCACGTGAAGTGTTAATATCACTTTATAATGCCTTGGTAAGGCCACACTTGGAATACTGCATCCAGTTTTGGTCGCCGCAATGTAAAAAAGATGCTGAGACTCTAGAAAAGAGTGCAGAGAAGAGCAACAAAGATGATTAGGGGACTGGAGGCTAAAACATATGAAGAACGGTTGCAGGAACTGGGTATGTCTAGTTTAATAAAAAGAAGGACTAGGGGAGACATGATAGCAGTATTCCAATATCTCGGGGTTGCCACAAAGAGGGAGTCAAACTATTCTCCAAAGCACCTGAGGATAGAACAAGAAGCAATGGGTGAAAACTGATCAAGGAAAGAAGCAACTTAAAACTAAGGAGAAATTTTCTGACGGTTAGAACAATAAGTGGAACGACTTGCCTGCAGAAGTTCTGAATGCTCCAACACTGGAAATTTTTAAGAAAATGTTGGATAACCATCTGTCTGAGATGGTGTAGGGTTTCCTGCCTGGGCAGGGGGTTGGACTAGAAGGCCTCCAAGGTCCCTTCCAACTCTGTTGTTATATTATTATATTATTATATTACTTAGGACGGTCCCTTAGCGACTAAAGTTATGATGAGATTCAGAATTCTGACTTCTGCCCAACCACTCCCCAAAGTCACATGAAAACATTTTGCCACCATTTTCAGTGCCCTGTGATCACATGACCCCAGTTTTGCCAGAAACTGGCCTTCCGGTTTCCCATTTTTAATGGAGCTATTTGTGTTTCAGTCTTTCTAACACTCTGAATTTCTTGAGTAAAATTCCAACAAAGTGGGATCGCATACAGGATGTGATTTTTTTTTTTTAATTGTCTCCCCGCTGAAAGACAAGTAAGACAAAACTCGAAAAAGGCTAACGTCTCATTTGCTAGTTTTCTTTACTTCGAAAAAGCTATAGGCCAGGGGTGTCCAATCCTGCTAACGTTTAAGACTTCAGCTCCCAGAATTCCCCAGCCAGCCATGACTTGAAGCCACCAGGTCTTAAAAGTTAAGTAAGGTTGAACCCTCCTGCTATATAGGCAAGATAATTTTGGTTGGTAAGTAATCCTTTCAACAGCTGCCAAGTACGTTTTCAAAATTTGTAAAAGATAAACAAACGTGCAACATTTTTCTCTACCTGGGAACAAGATAACCTTAGGGTTGGGTTGTTTTTTTTCAGAACAGAGATGGCCGGAGCTAGCAATCTTTGATTCCTAGATTAAGCTGTGAAATTCAGAACAAAAAGTTTTCTGTTTGATCTGCACACATACACACACACCCTAAAATTGTGTGGCGGGGTGGGGGGGAGAGGCAGGGGTGTTTGACTTCTCTTTCTCATAGTCAAAGCAAAGTTAAACCAATCAACACGAAAGGGTCTTTTTCATCTGAGTGAGCACGGGACGAATACAAGGAAGCGTACTCACAATTTGTCTACATAGGAATGGCCATTTGGCCAATTGAACTTGGTCCAGTCAGATTGATACGAGCCAAGTTGTGTTGTGAACACCTCCTTACAGAGACTTGGTATGAGGGGACCTTGGCGCTCTCTGAGCTTGCTTTTCTGGAAGACATTTCATTACCCTTACTCAGGGTGTCAGCAACCCGCAGCTCGGGAGCCGCATGTGGCTCTTTCGTCCCCCTGCTGTGGCTCCCTAACGGCTGAACCCCCCACTGGCTGGCCCCACCCTTTGCCCTTGCCTGGCCTGAGAGAGAGGAGAGAGGAGAGAGAGAAAGAGACACAGTGAAAGAGATACCTGTTTCCCACAGAAAACACTGGGAGCCACAAAACCTGGGTAGGCGTGGCTTGGGGGGGTGTCACGTGACTGGGTGGGAGTGAGTGATGTCGAGTTGGCCACACCCACCCAAGTTTTGTGGCTCCCGGTGTTTTCTGTGGGAAATGGGTCCAAATGGCTCTTTGAATGTTTAAGGTTGCAGACCCCTGCCCTAACTAGATAACATTCATGACCTGCGGTGGCGCAGTGGTTTGAGTGCAGTACTGCAGGCTACTTCTCCTGACTGCCGACTGTTAGCTGCAGTTCGGCAGTTCGAATCTCACCAGGCTCAAGGTTGACTCAGCCTTCCGTCCTTCCGAGGTGGGTAAAATGAGGACCCAAATTGTTGGGGGCGATATGCTGACTCTGTAAACCGCTTAGAGAGGGCTGTAAAAGCACTGTGAAGCGGTATATAAGTCTAAGGGCTATTGCTATCATAAGTGCTAGCATTGTGCTAGCACTAGCACTGATGATGTTACCTAGGTAATGAAACATCTGCAAGAATACAAGTAAGCTCAGAGAGCACCAAGGACCCCACAGTCTTTCCCTCCTTCTCCTTCCCCTCCACCTCCTCCATTCCACAAATCCGACTCCCTTCTACCACTGATGATTTTACCTAATTTGGGTAATGAAACATCTGCAAGAATACAAGCAAGCCCAGAGAGCATCAGGCCAGTAGTGAAATCCGAACCGGTTTGCAACGCTGGTCACGCACGCATGGTGCGCGTCAAGCAAACGGTGTGTACGTGCATGCACACCAAACATGTGCTGTGTGCACATGCGCAGTGCGCACCAAATGTGTGCTGCATGTTTCAAAAGCTACCGGTTGGGTCGAACCGGTAGTTAAAAAAAAGCTACGATCCAACGATCAGCTGTGCCGCGTGGTTTAGCTTTACTAGAAAGCAGGATTTCCTGCTTTCTAGCAAAGCTAAACCGCGCGGCACAGCTGATCCCTCCCCTCTGCTGTTCTACTTACCATCTCAAACCTCCTTTTGGTATGTGCTGCGCAGGAAGGTAAGTAGAAGAGTGAGGGGGGGGAATCAGCTGTGCCACGCGGTTTAGCTACTCCCTTCTAGCACTAATGATGTTACCTAGTTTAGGTAATGAAAAGTCTGCAAGAAAACAAGCAAGCCCAGAGAGCACCAAGGACTCCATAGTCGTCATCCTCCTCCACTTCCCCCCTCCTCCATTCCACAAACCCCTTTCCCAGTCCTCTGATTTAATGGGCTTGCAAGTCAAATTGCTGGAAATCACGATTATGAAAAGGAAGGACTGATATCTTTTCAGTCTTGTATTGATGTTGGGTACCTACCCTGGACAGACCTTGGATTTTGAAATGCTCCTCTGAAGGTTATCACAATTGCTTTGGTCGCTGCTCGCCCTCTGGACTGTCATACCATCCAGTTGAAACAGGCATGGCAAGTTTCCCAGGTCCCAGGGTCACATTTTCAGCAGATATGATGGTTCTTGGATATGATGGAGAGTGTTATGAAGAAATGACATCTATGGATTGTGACTGCCCCTCCAGGCTGCCAAGTTTTGTTTGCAGAGTTAATCTTAGAATCATCATGGAGCAAAACACCATGTCCTCAAAACAAACAAACAAGGAGAAATAAGCAATTGCTGTGTGAAGATCCTGGATCTCCTGCTACACCAGAGGTGTCCAAACCTTGGCAACTTTTAAGACCTTGTGGACTTCAACTTCCAGAATTCCCCCAACCAGCAAGATTGGCTGAGGAATTCTGGGAGTTGAAGTGCACGGGTGTTAAATTTGCCTAGGTTGGAAAGCCCCAGATCAGGTTAGGTCAAGGGTCGGCAACCTTAAACACTCAAAGAGCCACAAGGGTCCTAACCCCCATTCAATTCTGGAGCCAACCAGAAGTGCGGTTTCCCCACCCTAGAGCCTCCTCCTAGCACAGCGTCCTTTTTCTACCTGCCCCAACCGAAAGTCCTATCAATTGTGGAGCCAACCGGCGACAGGGAGCCGCAGCAGAGAGATGAAAGAGCCACATGCGGCTCCAGAGCCACAGGTTGCTGATCCCTGGGTTAGGTGATAACATAGCAGGTTGTATGAGCCTCTCGATTACAAAAATTTCTTTTGGAAACTCCTGCGGATGAGCTTAGGGGAAAAAAAGCATATATAAACTATTGCCACCAGATGGAGGTAGAACCTTGAAAATATCATATGCATTGAAGAAGCTGGCCTGGAGCAGCCACCAGCAAACAGCCTCAGGTAGCTCAAAGTTATTGCAAATTTGGCAGGAACGCAACTGATTATTTGGGGTTTTAAAAAAAATAAGAAACAGAAGGAGGAACAAAATTGTTCCCCGTGTCCATCATTTAAACCTCAAGAAATCCTGCAAACAAATACATATTCCACCAAGAGAATTCAGGCATCTTGGCATCGAAAAAACATCAGTGGTGGGATTTAGAGCACAGATCTCCAAACTTGGGAACTTTAAGACTGTGGACTTCAACTCCCGGAATTCCGCAGCCAGAATGGTTGGCTAGGGAATTCTGGGAGTTCAAGTCCGCAACCTTAAAGTTGCCAAGTTTGGGGACCCCTGATTTAGAGGTTGGGGGTGGAAATATTATGGGTGGGAAAGATAGAAAATTGCCTCCTACCTTGTTTCCCCAAAAATAAGACCTCCCTGAAAATAAGCCCTCCTCGAAAATATTTAAATGTATGCACAGCCAGTCCCCACCATTTCCTCTGGTTAGGGTTAGGGAGACAGAGGTAGAAATCAGGTAAGACGGCAAGAGGAGCCCCATCTTGCTCCACGCGCCCCAAAATAATAAGATCTTCCCGAAAATAAGGCCAAGCGCTTATTTTCGGGGTTCAAAAAAATATAAGACAGGGTCTTATTTTCTGGAAAACACAATATGTACTTCCCACTCCAGATCTCATACTTAACCATCTCCCAAAATTTCTGATGTGAGAGTCAGGGACATGGGGACCAAAAACATTCTTTTATCTATCATCTATGTATTTTTTACCTCTATCTTCCAGTTATCATCTATCGATCTGACTATCTCTATCCTTCTTTCTTTCTTTCTTTCTTTCTTTCTTTCTTTCTTTCTTTCTTTCTTTCTTTCTTTCTTTCTTTCTTCCTTCCTTCCTTCCTTCCTTCCATCCCTTTCCTTTCTTTCCTCTTTCCTTTTCTTTCTTTCCTTCCTTTCTCTTTTCTTTGTCCTCCCTCCCTCTCTTTCTTTCTTTCTTTCTTTCTTTCTTTCTCTCTCTCTCTCTCTCTTTATATATATATATCTACTCTATATCTCTATCTTCTATTTATTATCTGTCTCTTTCTTTATCTTATCTACCTTTTGCCCAGTGGTGAAATCCATTTTTTTTTTACTACCAGTTTTGTGGGCATGGCTTGGTGGGCATGGTGTGGCTTGGTGGGCATAGCAGGGGAAGGATACTGCAAAATCTCCATTCCCAACCCAACTCCAGGGGAAAGATATTGCAAAATCTCCCTTCCCACCCCACTCTGGGGCCAGCCAGAAGTGATATTTGCTGGTTCTCTGAACGGCTCAAAATTTCTGCTACCGGTTCGCCAGAACCTGCTGGATTTCACCCCTGCTTCTGCCTCCCAAATAATTTTGGTGCCATTCCAACATCCCGTTACTTCGTTTCTTGTATGCATAACCCAAACCGGGGCAGAATGTGGCTCTCGTGGAGTGAGGCAGCCATGCTTGGCTCGAAGCAGAGCATGAAAATGATTGAACAGCAAGACTATGAACTCCTGGATCCTCCTCCACTATCTAATGCCCCCTCCCTTCCTTTATTAGAGCAGCGGTCCAATCCAAACCCCCAAATGAAGACAAAAGAGGACCCCATGTTTTGAAGTTTTGCTGCTGAAGGACAGCAGATGGAGCCAGCATTCGGGACATTTGGTGACAAATCTTCCTGGCCTTGTTGAGATGTGTAATTAATCTTTCAGACCAGTCTGTACAATTGGAAGAATTTGATATTACTCAACCACAAGCATTTGGCGTGTGTAAAATAATAGAAGGCCGCTCGAAAGCTTTCTTTACTCTAAAAGGACCAAAGAGAACTGCCAAGAGACTTCTGTCACAGAGCCAACCAACATTTTGTGGCTGCACTGGGTGGGGGTGGGGGAGAGACAGTTTGGGGAGGGGTGGAGAGTGTCCTTGGCTGATACTTGCCTTGTTACACCATCATCTGCGGGATGCAACCCAGGCCTTCCCCTGGAGAGATTCTTACATAATGTGGCATCAATTGCTGGCTTGCAAGAAGCCATCCAAATGAATTATTTCATACCAAGAAGACAGCAACCACAATAACTGCTGCGAGGTTGTATGTTGCATGGAAATAAACACACAGCGTGCGTATATCTTCGCACGAGCTGCGTTCTGGGCTTGTTTCAACCAACTATCCAATGGACACAATTGAGCGGGGGAAGAGTTCACACACTACGCCGAATGCTAAGCTGGCCAGCATTTGGGAAGCTAGCTGGATGGGTGGGCTCAAAAGACGGGAAGGAGGCAAGTTGGGGACACATGTCTCTTCTCAGTGATGCCACTGACCCACAACTCACGCAACCCCCCCACAAACAACATTTCACCTTCCAATGATCCTCACCTGATGTGACCTCCCCGTCCCAAGATCCATCACAAGACCCTTGCCTGATAGGACTCACACCTGATCCATTACAAGACCTTCACCTGATGTGACCTTCCCCATCACAAGACCCTCACCTGATGGGACCCACACCTGATCCATTACAAGACCCTCACCTGAGGGGAACCTCACCTGTCATGCCCTCCCCATTACAAGACCTACTGACCAGAGAAAGCCCTTATAAGCAGAATACCAACACTGACCTTCCCCTAAACTCCACTGAAGATGTTACCTAGCTTGGTAACGAAACATTCGGAAACCAACCCACAAGCTTGAAGAATGAACCTCCACCCTCCTCCTACAGCCGAGCTACAGATATTCGCCACTCTCGCTAAACATTTCTCTTTGTTTAGCAGTACTATGACCATATTAGATTCAGAGTCTGGTCGAAAAATAAAGTCTCTTTCCAGCCTTGTGTAACTTTTGCTCACTTGAAGGACTTATCCAGAAGGCTTTTGGGGGAGAACAATACAGAAATTGTGGGTGGTTGTCTTCTTCTAGGAAGTTTCTTCAACTTCTCAGTCCAGCGTATAGCTCTGAGATTTTTCTAGCAATCCCCACCCAAGAACTAAGCAACCTATCCCTGGTTAGCTTTTAAACCCAGACAGGATTAAGCACGTACTCTTACGCCTGCTAGTTTTCGTGGAGCAAAGCAGAAACGATGGGAAGTGTTGTCCATTTCCAGCTGTTGAGTTGAAAGTGGCTCAAAGAACTAAAACGAGACCACCTTCTGCCACCGATAGCCTCCCAACGACCTGTGCGCTCCCACAGAGCGGGCCTGCTCCGGGTGCCATCAGCCAAACAGTGACGGCTGGTGACCCCCAGGGGGAGAGCCTTCTCTGTGGCAGCACCAACCCTATGGAATGAGTTACCTCCTGGGTTACGTCAACTTCCCGACCTCCGTACTTTCAAGCGGGAACTGAAGACTTTGCTATTCAATCGGGCGGGACTAGCCTAAATATTATTTTAATTTGATATTTTAGTTTAACTTAGTTTTTAATTGATTTTAAATTGTATTAATCTATTTATGATTTTATAGTTTAGGGTTTTATATCGGTCGTTTGACTGTTTTTAGTTCTAAATTGGCCGGTTAAATATTTCATTTTAAATGTATTTTAAATTTATTGTGTACCTATGTATTTTAATAAGGCTGTACACCGCCCTGAGTCCTTCGGGAGAAGGGCGGTCTAGAAATCAAATAAATAAATAAATAAATAAATAAATAAATAAATAAATAAATAAATAAATAAATAAATAAATAAATAAATAAATAGGACATCATGTGGGTCCTGGCACTGGTATCTGGGCAGGGAGAGAGCGAGATAGTGGTTCATGCCCTACCCTACACCCACAAAAGAGATAGGGCTTCACTCATGAACCTCCAACCAATATCTTACTTGGGGGGTGGGGACTCCTACCCCATTCCATCTGTGCTTATTTCCTGCAGTAGGCTAAAAATGGGTTGCTTGGTTACTGAGTCATTTACCTGTTAGAGCAGGAGTCGGCAACCCGTGGCTCTGGAGCCGCATGTGGCTCTTTCATCCCTCTGTTGCGGTTCCCTGTCACCGGTCAGCACCACAATTTTGAGAGGACCTTCCCGGTTGGGAGAGGGGAAGCACAGCACACCAGGAGGAGACTTCCGGTCAGCTCCAGAATTGAACGGGGGGGGGGACTTTCGGTTAGGACCTTTGTGGCTCCCGGTGTTTTCTTTTCAGTGGGAAACGGGTCCAAATGGCTCTTTGAGTGTTCAAGGTTGCCGACCCCTGTGTTCGAGAATAGAGACAAAAGCAGAGAAGACTGCTGTTTAAAAGAGTGGACGGTTAAATGGATTGTTAAACATGTTTTGTTTTGGTTTCTTTTTTTGGGCTAAGATTGCTGTTTTCATCCAGAAGGTTGAAGGTGAAGCCTTCGTCAAGAACCTGCGTCAAGACAATTCTGACTTCCATTTAGATAGACAGAGATGTTCCTAAGGCACTTTCCCTGACCTCCCCATTTCAAATTGTTTCAGTATTTGTCGTGTCCCACTCCTCCGCTGACGGCCGGGTCGGGGAAGTCCGTATCAAGCGTGCCTCCGCAGCTCTGCCAAAGTCCTATCAGAGTTCTCAAGGCAGGCAGGAGACCAGGAAGTGACTTCAGCGATCCAAGTTAGACTTTGCCTGACTCAGAGAATGCCAGAAAGCAGATCCTTTATATAGGCCATGGGATGTGGCTCCATGACTCAGCACTTATCCAGGCCTGCCCCTCCCTTCCTTTTGCTGACGCCGCCTATCAATTCTCCGGAAGCGAGGATCTCTCCAGGCTCCAGCTGTTGGTAATTCACATTCCTCAGGCTGTGGGGGAGGGGGAGGGGTCTAGTTGCTCCGTTTGCCTGGGCATGGAATCAGGGCTAGGGGCTGGAGGCATGTCAGGCCCTTCATCTTGCTCTGCCTGTCTGGGCATGGTGCCAGGGCTGGGGCCTGGAGGCATGCCAGGACATTCCTCAGCATTCGGCAGGAGATAAGAGGGGCCCGGCTGCGGGGAAAGCGAGCGAGACACAACAGTATTTTTATCCTGCCTTTTCTCTAAAAGCTCATGGGTTGGTGGGGCGGGGAGAACAGATACAACATGGCTGTCTGAGGGATTTTGGGAACTGAAGTGCGCAAGTCTTTTTTTTTAAAAAAAAACATTTTTGTTATTAGATTATTAAGTATTATAAAATATAAAATACAAAAGTGAATGAAAGAGCAGTGAGGAGGGAAGAGAGATTGAAAAGAGAAGCGAGGAAAGGTAGGGAAAAGAAAAAGAAAAAGAAAAAGAAGCATTGACTTCCGGCTCAGTAGGCTAAGACACTGAGCTTGTTGATCAGAAAAGGTCAGCAGTTCGGCGGTTCGAATCCCTAGTGCCTAGTCCCTTCCAACTGTTATTGTTACTGTTGTTGCTGACTTGTTGCAGTAGAATAGGGCATTAGCATCAAATTACAGCTTCTTGTTTTTACATAATAATATGAACAAGTTATTTCCAGGATGGATAAAAATCAATAATTTTTTAAAAAAAATCAAAAAATCGGATTTTTAAAAATTTAAATTGGATTTTTTTTTAAATCAAATTTATTTTAATAAAATCCTTTTGTAGCAAAAAAAAATCTATCTAAAGATAGTTTTCTATTTAAGATGCATTAATAGTTTGATTTATTCAGCATGAAATGGAGCTTTGTTACAGTATGTATCTCAATTCCCACCCAACTCTGGGGCCATCCAGAGGTAGTTTTTGCCAGTTCTCCGGACTGCTCAAAATTTCCACTATCGGTTTTCCAGAAATCCTGCTGGATTTCACCTCTGAGCTCACCCCATTACACGGCACTAGGGATTCGAACGGCTGAACTGCCGACCTTTCGATCGACAAGCTCAGCGTCTTAGTCACTGAGCCACCACATCCCTTTCTGTGTACATATGGAACTATAATTAAGCAGGATCCTCTCCTTCAGAACATCCCACGGATTCTCCCTTGAGAAGTTCAGTGTGCTCCCTCGAGACCGTGTGGATCTCGGAGAATGAGAAGGATATCATCCTTGACCTCAACAGGGAAACTCAGTAGCTCAGGCTGGAGTGCTTTGCATGCAGAAATTCCCCAGGGAATTCCTGGCATCTTCTGCTGGAATGACCACACAGCAAGGGAGGGGAACAATCTTGGCCAGAAACCCTGCTCTAAAAAGCCGTTTGCTCCTGTCAGGCACGCACCTGATTAACCAATAGCATAAACCGGGACAAAGACAAGTTACTGTATTTATAGAGTGATGTCACATCTATTGCAATACAATTCTAGAACCACAGGCCAAGATCAGAAGGCCCCTAGAAGATGTTTTCTGGTCATTATGCTCCAGAAGTCTGAAAGCTATCATTTTTTGGACTCACAAGGAGATGCATTCTGGAAGAGTAGAGTAGAGTAGCGTAGAGCAGAGCAGAGCAGCGCAGCACAGAGCAGCGCAGAGCAGTAGAATAAAATAATAATAGAATGGAATAATAATAGAATAGAATAATAATAGAGTAGAGCAGAGCAGAGTAGTATAGTAGAATAGAATAGAATAGAATAGAATAATAATAGAATAGAATAGGAGTACAGTAGAGTAGAGTAGCGTAGAGTAGAGTAGAACAGAGCAGAGCAGTAAATAATAATAGAATGGAATAATAATAGAATAGAATAATAATAGAGGAGAGCAGAGGAGAGAATAGTAGTAGAATAGAATAGAATAATAATAGAATAGAATAAGAGTAGAGTAGAGTAGAGTAGAGTAGAATAGAATAGAATAGAATAGAATAGAATAGAATAGAATAGAATAGAATAGAATAGAATAGAATAAACCAGACTTCCAATGTTGGAGCCTTCACAACTTCTGGAGGCAAGTTGTTCCACTGATTCATTGTTCTAACTGTCAGGAAATTTCTCCTCAGTTCTAAGTTGCTTCTCTCCTTGATTGATTTGTGTCCACCCATTGGTTCTTGTCCTGCCTCCATCTGCTTTGGAGAATAGCTTGACTCCCTCTTCTTTGTGGCAGCGCCTGAGATATTGGAAGACTGCTATCATGTCTCCCTTAGTCCTTCTTTGCATCAGAGACCAAGATAGTAAAAGCCTACATCAGACCTGTTCCAAGCATGATCTGAAAGAATCCAAGCCTCCAAATAGGTATTAAAATAAATTGGGTCTACTTAATTGGACAGCGATATTGATGTTGGGTGTTGGGTATTGGATTTGGTCTTGGACTTGATTTTAGATGGTCTTGGACTTCTAGATGCTTTAGTCTACAAAACATGTTTTCATGATTCCAGAGCTCATCAAGGACAACGGAGATTTTAAAGCCGCCACACTGAGGAAGACGGATGATCTTGACAGACGGCACTTCCTACCTTGCCTTCAAAGTGACAGCCTGTGACTCTGATCCGATCTGTTCATGGCATTTGCTAGCACGGATTAAGATTTGATCTCATCGCTTCACGGGCCAATCGGTAAGGCACATTCCATACGATTTGAAGCTGGCATTCTGCGCAGGTGTTTGGTTTTTACGGGTGGCAGAAAATGCCGTGGTTTTATATTTTAAAAGATTTATTTATTTATTTTGTCACAACAGCATAAGCATGAAATAACTATACAATATATAAGCATATATATAAGCATAAGTATGTAATACCTATATTAATTGGATATAACGAAAGGAAACAATAGGACAAGAACGGTAGGCATGCTGGTGCTCTTATGCACACCCCTTACAGACCTCTTAGGAATGGGGTGAGGTCAACAGTAGACAGTTTTTGGTTAAAGCTTTGGGGATTTTGGGAAGAGACCACAGAGTCTGGTAGTGCATTCCAGGCATTAACAACTCTGTTACTGAAGTCATATTTTCTGCAATCGAGATTGGAGCGGTTCACATTAAGCTTAAATCTATTGTGTGCTCGTGTATAGTTGCAATTGAAGCTGAAGTAGTCTTCCACAGGAAGGACATTGTAACCGATGATTCTATGAGTTATTTATTTATTTATTTATTTAAGATTGCTGAGAAGCCATTGAAAGAAGCTGTAGCGAAAGCTACCTGGCTGCCAGATTGTCACCATTACTTGGAAAACTTAAACGTTAGACGCTAATGCATTATTGAAGCGATGCCAAAAGATCCTTCTGCGCAGCCCAGGGGGAAAAAAAAGAAGCAAAACTGACAGTTTACTATGGGATCTGCTTCGTAGCATGTGTGCCATCCTGGGAAATGCCAAGATAACAAAGAGTGCACAGATAACCCAGTCAATTAGGAGTAATTGCTCAGTAGTTAGGATACAAGCACTCCCTTCATTGGGTCGGTGGGGGGGGGGCGTGTCTTTACAAGCATCGCGGAGATTGGCAGAAGAATAAAAATACATTTTGCAGGCGCACTCTAGAACGCCATATAGAGAATGCCACTTTTCATAGCCATCCAAATATCCTGCCATTCTTTTTTTTTTTTTAATTTAAACAAAAAGATATTTCAGTTGATATCGAACAAAAGAGCTCTTGATGGAAGCTGGATTGATAAGGACAACTTAAGGGGGAGTGGGAGGAAGAGCAGTAAAATATTAGCAGGTTGTTAAAAATTTCAACACTGTCCCAGGATTTTTTTTTTTTTTAAATCCAGTTTTTCTCCCCCAATCTATCATATTCAGGCAGCTGTTGACCCTCAAAAGATGGAGAGAAATAGCAGTCAATCAAGACGTCACGCTACTAACAGTTTGCAAGTTTTGAAGGTCTGATTTTCATTCTTACGATTTTTTTTTTTTTTTTTAAGAAAAGGAAACCCATACATAGAAAATGATGCCGGGTAATTAATTCTGAAAAGCGTCCCATGTTAAAAATTGGCCTGTGGAAAATTATCGAAATTAACTGGAATTTTCTAGAGTTGTCTGTCAGCAGTAAAGAACTCTAAAAAAAGAGAGAGACTCTAGAAAGAATGCAGAGAAGAGCAACAAAGATGATTAGGGGACTGGAGGCTAAAACATATGAAGAACGGTTGCAGGAACTGGGTAGGTCTAGTTTGATGAAAAGAAAGACTAAGGGAGACATGATAGCAGTGTTCCAATATCTCAGGGGTTGCCACAAAGAAGAGGGAGTCAAGCTATTCTCCAAAGCACCTGAGGGTAGAACAAGAAGCAATGAGTGGAAACTAATCAAGGAGAGAAGCAATTTAGAACTAAGGAGAAATTTCCTGACAGTCAGAACAATTAATAAGTGGAACGACTTGCCTGCAGAAGTTGTAAATGCTCCAAAACTGGAAATTTTTAAGAAAATGTTGGATAACCATCTGACTGAGATGGTGTAGGGTTTCCTGCCTGGGCAGGGGGTTGGACTAGAAGACCTCCAAGGTCTCTTCCAACTCTGCTATTCTATTTCTATTTCTAACATGTATTCATTAAAGGTGTTGGTAACGATGGGGTTTGGTCAAAGATAGCGGTCATGACTGCACAATTAAGCCCTTTCCATTTTAGTGAGTAGTCATATGGGTATAGGTAGTCCTCGACTTGCAACCACAACGGAGCCCCCAAATTTATGTTGCTAAGCGAGACGTTTGGGAAAGGAGTTTTGCCCCCATTTTACGGCCTTTCCTGCCACAGTTGCTAAGTGAATCTCTGCAGTTGTTAAGTTAGTGTTGTGTCTCGTCCAATCACACCTCAGCCGGGGTCTTCTTATCTGCTTCCGAACACGGAAGAAGAAATACCTCCAGCCCCCAGCCCTGGCTCCATGCCCAGACAGACTGAAGAAGAAGAAATACCTCCAGCCCCCAGCTCTGGCTCCATGCCCAGGCAAACGGAGCAACTAGACCCCTCCCCCTCCTCCACAGCATGTGAGCCTGAGGAAGGTCAATTGCCAACAGCTGCCGACTGGAGTGATCCTCGCGTCAGAAGACTTGATAGGTGGAGGCAACAGAAGGAAGGGAGGGGCAGGCCTGGATAAGTGCTGAGTCATGGAGCCCCACCCCATGGCCTATATAAAGGATCTGCTTTCTGGCATTCTCTGAGTCAGGCAAAGTCTAAACATATCTTGCTGAAGTCACTTTCTGGTCTCCTGCCTGCCTTGAGGACTTTGCTAGGACTTTGGCAGAGCTGCAGAGGCACACCTGATTCAAATTTCCCTGACCCGGCCGTCAGCGGAGGAGTGGGACACGACAGT
Organism: Ahaetulla prasina; assembly: GCF_028640845.1. Lineage (NCBI taxonomy): Eukaryota > Metazoa > Chordata > Lepidosauria > Squamata > Colubridae > Ahaetulla > Ahaetulla prasina. The sequence continues at coordinate 8,148,249 of NC_080550.1, forward strand.
TAGTAACACGGTTATTGAATGAATCTGACTCCCCCCCCCCCCCAATTGACTTTGCTTGTTAGAAGGTGGCAAAAGGGGATCACACATCTCAGGGACACTGCAACTGTTATAAAATGTGCCAAGGGTCCAAATTTTGATTGTTTGAACCACGGGAACACTGGAACAGTTGTAAGTGTGAAAAATGGCACTTTTTTTGTGTTGTGACTTTGGACAGTCGTTAAACAAACAGTTGTTAAGTCGAGAATTACCTGTAGGCGAAATTTGTTTTTGTGCAATTTTTAGTGGAAAACTTTTTATCCAGGTCTATCCTTCTAATAATATAATTAATTAATTTTATTTTATTTTATTATTTAGATTTTTATACCGCCCTTCTCCTGAAGGACTCAGGGCGGTGTACAGCCAGATTAAAAAACAGTACAATATACAAATTAAAACAAAAATTAAAATAACATACTCTATAAATGGCCGAAAATTTAAAACCATCAAATTTGACCCGTAAAATTCAAAAAATACCCCAATTAAAATTATTAAAATTCAAAAGTTTAAAAAATTAAGCCAGTCCCGCTTGGATAAACAAGTGCGTTTTCAATTCACGGCGAAAGGTCCGAAGGTCAGGTAATTGACGCAAACCAGGGGGAAGTTCATTCCAGAGGTTAGGTGCTCCAACAGAGAAGGCCCTTCTCTGTTGGAGCACCTACCATTCCCACCCCACTCCAGAGGAAGGTTACTGCAAAATCCCCATTTCCTCCCAATCAGCTGGGACTTGGGAGGCAGAGAATCAGTGGTGGGTTTCAAAAAAATTTTCTACCAGTTCTGTGGGTGTGGCTTGGTGGCCGTGTCATGGCTTGGTGGGCATGTGGCATGGCTTGGTGGGCATGGCTTGGTGGGCATGCCAGGGGAAGGATACTGTAAAATCTCCATTCCCACCCCAATCCAGGAGAGGTATACTGCAAAAATCCCCATTTCCTCCCCATCAGCTGGGACTTGGGAGGCAGAGAATTGATGGGGGCGGGGCCAGTCAGAATTTTTACTACCAGTTTTCCAAACTAATCAAAATTTCCGCTACCGGTTCTCCAGAACTGGTCAGAACCTGCTGAAACCCACCTCTGCCCTCCCCACTCAAAAGGGTATTAATGATTTTCTCTCTCTCTCTTTCTCTTATTGCTCCATTGATTAATTTCTTAGCTCAATAACAATTGGCTGCCCTGGGAAATGTTTGTGAATATTTTATGCCATGTAAAACATCTGGATCCAATTTAGCCAAGCAACATTTGTGAGTTAAGCTGGCGTTTTGCCAAACCACTCCAGGCAATTCAGATGCTCCCTTTGCATTTTTTTCCCCCTCTTTCCTTGGGAGATAAATTTACTATCAATTTAGTTTTGCCGCAAGTTATTTAGGATGCATGGTTGCCTTCGAGCAATTAGTACCCACCTTAGGAGCAACAAGATCAAACTGCCACTTCAAAGTAGGGCTCCTCTAAGGTGTAATGAGATACCTATCTAGGTATTGTGGTGGCTCAGTGGCTAAGACGTTGAGCTTGTCGATCGAAAGGCTGGCAGTTCAGCGGTTCGAATCCCTAGTGTCACGTAACGGGGTGAGCTCCCGTTACTTGTCCCAGCTTCTGCCAACCTAGCAGTTGGAAAGCGCGTAAAAAATGCAAGTAGAAAAATAGGGACCACCTTTGGTGGGAAGGTAACAGCGTTCCGTGCGCCTTTGGTGTTGAGTCATGCCAGCCACATGACCACAGAGACGTCTTCGGACAGTGCTGGCTCTTTGGCTTTGAAATGGAGATGAGTACCGTCCCCTAGAGTCGGGAACGACTAGCACATATGTGCGAGGGGAACTTTTACCTTTACTTCCCTGTCTAGGATCAATCGCGGAGGGGAAAAAAATCTTAAATTTCTTAAATCTGCAAAGGTAGTCCTCAATTTACAACCACAACCGAGCCCAAAATTTCTGTTGCCAAGGGAGACGTTTGTTAAGTGAGCTTTGCCCCATTTTACAACCTTCCTTGCCACAATTCTTAAGTGAATCACTGCAGTTGTTAAGTTAGCCACACGCTTGTTAAGTGAATCTGGCTTTCCACATTGACGGTGCTTGTCAGAGTCGCAAAAGGGGATTACGTGACCCCGGGACACTGCAACCATCATAAATATGAGTCATTTGTCTGAATTTTCATCACGTGACCATGGGGATGCTACAACGGTCGTAAGCGTGAAAAAGAGTCTTTTTTTTCAGTGTCGTGACTTTGAACAGTCACTAAATGAACTGTTGTGAGGACTTTCTATAAAGTGACTCAGACAATTCTCTTTGCATCTGAAGGGAAAGACGGGGATCACGCCAACAAAGCCATATACATCTTAGAGAGAGAGAGAGAGAGAGAGAGAGAGAGAGATAAGGTAGGTAGGTAGATAGAATGGATGGCTGGATAGATAGATGGATAGACAGACAGACAGACAGATATGATAGATATATAGATAGGGTAGATAGATAAGGTAGATAGATAAGAGATAATAAATAGATAAGATAGAGAGAGAGAGAGAGAGAGAGAGAGAGAGAGAGAGAGAGAGAGAGTAGATAGATAATTATTTATTATACATTAAACAGCAAGGCAAATTGAGACTTTTAGAGTATTGTTTTTAAGGGGGGAATAAGCAACATAATGACTGTAATCAGAAATATTTTTAATAAGCATGCTGGTATAATGGGAAGGCACAATGGGAGGGAATTTAAAACTATGTAGTTTTCCAATATTGCTTTTCTCTCTCTCTTTCTCTTTCATTTTTATTCCTTTTTTTTTTACAAGCATAGAGATTAATAGTTTTTTTTAATGACATAATGAACTTCAAATTCCATGAAAAAAATCTTAAATTTCTTAAATCTGCAAAGGTAGTCCTCAATTTACAACCACAACCGAGCCCAAAATTTCTGTTGCCAAGGGAGACGTTTGTTAAGTGAATCACTGCAGTTGTTAAGTGAGCTTTGCCCCATTTTACAACCTTCCTTGCCACAATTCTTAAGTGAATCACTGCAGTTGTTAAGTTAGCCACACGCTTGTTAAGTGAATCACTGCAGTTGTTAAGTTAGCCACACGCTTGTTAAGTGAATCACTGCAGTTGTTAAGTTAGCCACACGCTTGTTAAGTGAATCACTGCAGTTGTTAAGTTAGCCACACGCTTGTTAAGTGAATCACTGCAGTTGTTAAGTTAGCCACACGCTTGTTAAGTGAATCACTGCAGTTGTTAAGTTAGCCACACGCTTGTTAAGTGAATCACTGCAGTTGTTAAGTTAGCCACACGCTTGTTAAGTGAATCACTGCAGTTGTTAAGTTAGCCACACGCTTGTTAAGTGAATCACTGCAGTTGTTAAGTTAGCCACACGCTTGTTAAGTGAGCTTTGCCCCATTTTACAACCTTCCTTGCCACAATTCTTAAGTGAATCACTGCAGTTGTTAAGTGAGCTTTGCCCCATTTTACAACCTTCCTTGCCACAATTCTTAAGTGAATCACTGCAGTTGTTAAGTTAGCCACACGCTTGTTAAGTGAATCACTGCAGTTGTTAAGTTAGCCACACGCTTGTTAAGTGAATCACTGCAGTTGTTAAGTTAGCCACACGCTTGTTAAGTGAATCACTGCAGTTGTTAAGTTAGCCACACGCTTGTTAAGTGAATCTGGCTTTCCACATTGACGGTGCTTGTCAGAGTCGCAAAAGGGGATTACGTGACCCCGGGACACTGCAACCATCATAAATATGAGTCATTTGTCTGAATTTTCATCACGTGACCATGGGGATGCTACAACGGTCGTAAGCGTGAAAAAGAGTCTTTTTTTTCAGTGTCGTGACTTTGAACAGTCACTAAATGAACTGTTGTGAGGACTTTCTATAAAGTGACTCAGACAATTCTCTTTGCATCTGAAGGGAAAGACGGGATCACGCCAACAAAGCCATATACATCTTAGAGAGAGAGAGTAGATAGATAATTATTTATTATACATTAAACAGCAAGGCAAATTGAGACTTTTAGAGTATTGTTTTTAAGGGGGGAATAAGCAACATAATGACTGTAATCAGAAATATTTTTAATAAGCATGCTGGTATAATGGGAAGGCACAATGGGAGGGAATTTAAAACTATGTAGTTTTCCAATATTGCTTTTCTCTCTCTTTCTCTTATTGCTCCATTGATTAATTTCTTAGCTCAATAACAATTGGCTGCCCTGGGAAATGTTTGTGAATATTTTATGCCATGTAAAACATCTGGATCCAATTTAGCCAAGCAACATTTGTGAGTTAAGCTGGCGTTTTGCCAAACCACTCCAGGCAATTCAGATGCTCCCTTTGCATTTTTTTCCCCCTCTTTCCTTGGGAGATAAATTTACTATCAATTTAGTTTTGCCGCAAGTTATTTAGGATGCATGGTTGCCTTCGAGCAATTAGTACCCACCTTAGGAGCAACAAGGAGATCAAACTGCCACTTCAAAGTAGGGCTCCTCTAAGGTGTAATGAGATACCTATCTAGGTATCGTGGTGGCTCAGTGGCTAAGACACTGAGCTTGTCGATCGAAAGGCTGGCAGTTCAGCGGTTCGAATCCCTAGTGCCGCGTAACGGGATGAGCTCCCGTTACTTGTCCCAGCTTCTGCCAACCTAGCAGTTGGAAAGCACGTAAAAAATGCAAGTAGAAAAATAGGGACCACTTTTGGTGGGAAGGTAAGAGCGTTCCGTGCGCCTTTGGTGTTGAGTCATGCCAGCCACATGACCACGGAGACGTCTTCGGACAGCGCTGGCTCTTCGGCTTTGAAATGGAGATGAGTACCGTCCCCTAGAGTTGGGAACGACTAGCACATATGTGCGAGGGGAACTTTTACCTTTACTTCCCTGTCTAGGATCGATCACGGAGGGGAAAAAAAATCTTAAATTTCTTAAATCTGCAAAGGTAGTCCTCAATTTACAACCACAACCGAGCCCAAAATTTCTGTTGCCAAGGGAGACGGTTGTTAAGTGGATCTGGCTTCCCCATTGACTTTGCTTGTCAGAGTCGCAAAAGGGGATCACGTGACCCCGGGACACTGCAAACATCGTAAATATGAATCATTTGTCTGAAATGGTGTAGGGTTTCCTGCCTAAGCAGGGGGCTGGACTAGAAGACCTCCAAGGTCCCTTCCAACCGTGTTATTCTATTCTGTTCTATTAGCCCACCTGAAGCCCCTAGCATCTGTGGCCCTTCAAAATAAGGAACGAGCAGCAGAAATACTGCGAGTCTCATTAATTCAGCCTAGGTAAAAGATATTCGGCACTATTGACAGAGGGGATTACAAGCAATGAAGTTTATCCTGAACCCTTACCTGCTAAAACATATTCGGAGAAAGAACTGGATCAGTTTGAAGTGGAGAAGATTAAGAGGAAAAGACCCGAACATACCAAAATCTACATACATATACCCATGAAAACCTACGAAAACACACACACACACACACACACGTATGTATGTATGTACGTATGTATGTATATATATTTTGAGTGTGTCTAATTTCTAAATTTGTTCTCGTTATGTCCATTTTCACTGTCTCTTTTTCCTTCTTCTTTCTCTTTTGTTTTCTGTTTACCCAAACAATTTGCTAAACTCTCCAAGGAATCAAATCCAAAGATGTCAATTCCAGCTCTTTGGCAGGATATCAGCCCGTTCGATTGATAAAATAATAGATCAAAGACCAGTTCTGTTTGGCCAAGTTTCCATTTATCACCAGCGAATTGTTCCGGCTTTTTAATATCTAATCTTTTAAAGAGGATGGTAGTAGCTACATGTAAGGCTTAGCCGCTCGGCCAAAATCAACCTTTTGGGGCATTGCAGGCCTAGCTGTTGCAAGCCGATTGGTTGGCTGTGTTGCTAATTGGTTAATGGATTGATGTTTGTGTGGGGAGTAGCATTTTGGGCCCTGGTCTGGTTCCGAGTTCGAGGTCTTGTCAGCAGTTAAAATCCACACTTTGCTCACATAAGAACAAAGCCAAAGCCTGAAGATGATGAGTGAGATCTCACTCATCATCTTCAGGCTTGGCTTTGTTCTTATGTGAGCAAAGTGTGGATTTTAACTGCTGTTTCTCTATAAATACTGGTGGGGTGTGTGCTTTTTGAATTGCTGGCCTAGTTGTTGCAAGCTGATTGGTTGGCTGTGTTGCTAATTGGTTAATGGATTGATGTTTGTGTGGGGAGTAGCATTTTGGGCCCTGGTCTGGTTCCCAGTTCGAGGTCTTGTCAGCAGTTAAAATCCACACTTTGCTCACATAAGAACAAAGCCAAAGCCTGAAGATGATGAGTGAGATCTCACTCATCATCTTCAGGCTTTGGCTTTGTTCTTATGTGAGCAAAGTGTGGATTTTAACTGCTGTTTCTCTATAAATACTGGTGGGGGTGTGTGCTTTTTTTGAATTGCAGGCCTAGCTGTTGCAAGCCGATTGGTTGGCTGTGTTGCTACATATTGATTGGTTAATGGAGTTTTTTGAATTGCTGGCCTAGTTGTTGCAAGCTGATTGGTTGGCTGTGTTGCTAATTGGTTAATGGAGTTTTTTGAATTGCTGGCCTAGTTGTTGCAAGCTGATTGGTTGGCTGTGTTGCTAATTGGTTAATGGAGTTTTTGAATTGCTGGCCTAGTTGTTGCAAGCTGATTGGTTGGCTGTGTTGCTAATTGGTTAATGGAGTTTTTGAATTGCTGGCCTAGTTGTTGCAAGCTGATTGGTTGGCTGTGTTGCTACATATTGATTGGTTAATGGAGTTTTTGAATTGCTGGCCTAGTTGTTGCAAGCTGATTGGTTGGCTGTGTTGCTAATTGGTTAATGGAGTTTTTGAATTGCTGGCCTAGTTGTTGCAAGCTGATTGGTTGGCTGTGTTGCTAATTGGTTAATGGAGTTTTTGAATTGCAGGCCTAGCTGTTGCAAGCCGATTGGTTGGCTGTGTTGCTACATATTGATTGGTTAATGGAGTTTTTGAATTGCAGGCCTAGCTGTTGCAAGCCGATTGGTTGGCTGTGTTGCTACATATTGATTGGTTAATGGAGTTTTTTGAATTGCTGGCCTAGTTGTTGCAAGCTGATTGGTTGGCTGTGTTGCTAATTGGTTAATGGAGTTTTTGAATTGCAGGCCTAGCTGTTGCAAGCCGATTGGTTGGCTGTGTTGCTACATATTGATTGGTTAATGGAGTTTTTTTAATGACATAATGAACTTCAAATTCCATGAAAAAAAATTATATCCAGGCTATTCTTTGTGCAGATTCATATGATAAAAATTAGGGGCTAGATTCAGGCTATGTTCTAATAACAATAGATCCGCTTCAATCAATGGAACTACTCTTAAAGTTGGATCTAAGCCTATATATATATTTGTTTTCTGTTTACCCAAACAGTTTGCTAAACTCTCCAAGGAATCAAATCCAAAGATGTCAATTCCAGCTCTTTGGCAGGATATCAGCCCGTTTGATTGATAAAATAATAGATCAAAGACCAGTTCTGTTTGGCCAAGTTTCCATTTATCACCAGCGAATTGTTCCGGCTTTTTAATATCTAATCTTTTAAAGAGGATGGTAGTAGCTACATGTAAGGCTTAGCCGCTCGGCCAAAATCAACCTTTTGGGGCATTGCAGGGCCTCATTCCAATTTTGCAAATTCTGCTGGTGCCGAGTCAGCAACTATACCTGTGATGGCGAACCTACAACACACGTGCCAGAACTAAGGAGAAATTTCCTGACAGTTAGAACAATGAATCAGTGGAACAACTTTCCTCCAGAAGTTGTGAATGCTCCAACACTGTTAAGTTTTTAAGATGTTGGATAACCATTTGTCTGAAATGGTGTAGGGTTTCCTGCCTAAGCAGGGGGCTGGACTAGAAGACCTCCAAGGTCCCTTCCAACCGTGTTATTCTATTCTGTTCTATTAGCCCACCTGAAGCCCCTAGCATCTGTGGCCCTTCAAAATAAGGAACGAGCAGCAGAAATACTGCGAGTCTTATTAATTCAGCCTAGGTAAAAGATATTCGGCACTATTGACAGAGGGGATTACAAGCAATGAAGTTTATCCTGAACCCTTACCTGCTAAAACATATTCGGAGAAAGAACTGGATCAGTTTGAAGTGGAGAAGATTAAGAGGAAGGCAACGATATTCTTCAAACACTCAAAAGGCTATCCTGCAAAAAGGGGGGTACACAGTATTTATCTTTAAGTAATCTTGTATCCTAGATATTTTAAACTACAACCTCATTGAAACTTCAAGCTGCTGTGTTCAATCGAAGGACAATAGAAGCTGCTCTTTTGTAACTCTGGTTATTGTCTCCGTAGCTGGCAGATTTCGAGTCAAAAGAAAAAAAAAAGAATAACGTAGGGAAATGAAGAATTGTTCCAACAATGCAAGAGTTTGCCTTTGGAAATGCCAAGTTCTCCTTTGCTGGAGATCCTGATATGGAAACTGATGTGTGTTGGGCTATAGTCCTCGACTTACGACCACAACTGAACCCAACATTTAGGTTGCTAAGCGAGAAATTTGTTAAAGGAGTTTTGCTCCATTTTACGACTTCTCTTGCCACAGTTGTTAAGTGACCTTGTTAAGTTAGTCACACTGTTGTTAAGTGAATCAGGCTTCCCCATTGACTTTGCTTGTCAGAAAGGGGATCACATGACCCTGGGACACTGCAACCTGTCATAAATGTGAATCAGTTGTCCAGCGGCCGGATATAAAATAAGTACATGAATACATGCCAGTTGCCAAGTATCTGAGTATTGATCACGTGACCGCTTGGATGCTGCAACGGTTGTTAAGTGTGAAAAATGGTCATCAATCCCTTTTCTCAGTGCCGTCGTAACTTTGAATGGTCACTAAATGAACTGTTGTAAGTCGAGGACTACCTGTAGACCACCTTCAAAGCTCCTTTCCAACTCTGTTCTATGTTCTAAAATTCAAGGACCATTGGGTTTTCCATTTCAAATCAGCGGGTTGGATTAGATGATCTCTTAAGATCCCTCTTACCTCTAAACCCTGAATTTGAATTTCCCGCCTGAAGCTGGATGAGGGATTTGTATGTTCAGGCTGCCAAGTCTGCGTTGGGAAAAAGCTTTTGCTCAGCTTCCTTCGCCTGCCAATTTCCGGAGCGTTGTAGTCTCACGATGAAAGGTATTGCTGTTGGACGCAAGCAGAGCCATCGGAAACCCTGCCTAATTTCGTAAATATTTTCTCATTTTTACACTCACTGAGCGAAGGCCTCTCAATTGCCAATGAGAAAAAGGAACCACGATAATAGAGGAGGAGGGGGGTAGCCCCATTGGTGAGGATGATGAATATTCAGGAAAAAAATCTTGCTAAATTTGTTTGGGCTCTTTTTTTTTTAACACAATGCTTTTGAAGAGTTTGATTTTGTGCAGGCAACCCAGATTTATTTTCTTTTCTTTTTAATTTTCAAAAAACCTTTATTAAAATTTAAAATATTAAAATAATACAAATATATCTGTAACAAAAATACGTCCATGATCATTGTACAATTCAACGTCGTTCTAACAGTACACAAATCTTAACTCTATTCATATATTCTCAGCTATTCCTTCTCGATCAAATATATGTAAACACAATTTATGTCTTATTTTGATCTATATCTTTCCTATTTTTGTTTTTTGTTTTTTTAAATTTATTTTGCATTTATATCCCGCTCTTCTCCGAAGACTCAGGGTGGCTTACACTATCTTAAGAAATAGTCTTCATCCATTTGTATATTATATTCAAAGTCAACTTTTATTGCCCCCAACAATCTGGGTCCTCATTTTACCTACCTTATAAAGGATGGAAGGCTGAGTCAACCTTGGGCCTGGTGGGACTTGAACCTGCAATAATTGCAAGCAGCTGCTGTTAATAACAGACTGTCTTAGCAGTCTGAGCCACCAGAGGCCCCTCTATGTTTTCTATCCATTGATAACAGTTTTCCAAAATTGAGTATTCCGCGTCTTCCTTATTATTTAAATCTATAGTAAATTTGTCCATTTCTGCACATTCAAAAATTTTCTGGATTATTACAGAATCTGTCAGTATAGTGGACATTTTCCAGGCTTGTGCGAGTACAATTCTCGCTGATGTAGTAATGTGAATGTTCCTTTAATGATTCCTCAACCCAGATTTCTATGATGGGGTTAAACTAGATTATGAGATTAAGCTAGTCTGACTAGGTGACTCAGTGGCTAAAACACTGAGCTTGTTGATCAGAAAGGTCGGCAGTTTGGCGATTGGAATCCCTAGTACAGTCTCCAGCCTGAGCAAGGGGTTGGACTAGATGACCTCCAAGGTCCTTTCCAACTCTGTTACTGTTATTATTATTATTATTAGGAAGGCGAGAAAGGAATGGGGACTAGGAAAACCAGGGCCAAGAATTATAATTAGCGGCTTGTTTATTTGTACTTCCCATTGACCGTTTATTTGTACATCCCAAATGTCATATTTACTAAGTATTTACTTAGTAAATATTTGCTAAGACTGTATTACTATTCTTCTTCTCATCCTTCCTATTACCTATCTCCTTCTACTTATAACCTTGTTGCTTGTATCTTTACAATTTATATGGTTCTATTTGTTTCCCGGTATGATGATTTGGATTGCTTATTTAGTATCCTATGACAATCACTAAGTGTTGCATCTTATGATTCTTGATGAATGTATTTTTTAATGTACACTGAGAGTTTATGCACCGAAGACAAATTCCTTGTGTGTCCAATCACACTTGGCCAATAAAGAATCCTTATTATCAATCTGCTTTCCCAGGCCAAAATTTTTTTGAAGTGGCTGCCAAACAGCAGTAAATATAATTTTTAAATACTATTTAATATTGAAAATGCTAAGACTGCTCAGAAAATTTAGCAATTAATATGCACATGAAGATTTACAATACTATAAATAGAAATAATACTTTATTTTGTGTAGGTCAGATGCTTCCTGCAAATAAATAAATAAATTACACACACACACAAAGGTAAAAGTTCCCTTGCACATACGTGCTAGTTGTTGCCGACTCCAGGGGGCAGTGCTCATCTCCGTTTCAAAGCCGAAGAGCCAGCGCTGTCCAAAGACATCTCCGTTGTCATGTGGCCGGCATGACTCAACGCCAAAGGTGCATGGAATGCTGTTACCTTCCCACCAAAGGTGGTCCTTATTTTTTCTACTTGCATTTTTATGTGCTTTCGAAACTGCTAGGTTGGCAGAAGCTGGGACTGGTAACAGGAGCTCACCCTATTACACGGCAGCACTAGGGATTCGAACCGCTGAGCTGCCGACCTTTCGATCGACAAGCTCAATATCCTAGCCCCTGAGCCACCGCGTCCCATATACATACATACATACATACATACATACATACATACATACATACATACATATATATATACATACATATATATATATATATATATATATATATATATATATATGTTTTCTGAGGTTTTCGCGTGTGTTTGTATGTAGGTCTTTGGTTGTTCGGGTTTTCTCCCGTGTAAAATTGGAAGTGTCTTGGCGACGTTTCGACGAAGTCTCATTCGTCATCTTCAGGCTTCAGCTTCATGCTGAACCCAAATAACCAAAGACCTACATACAAACACCCGCGAAAACCTCAGAAAACATATATATATATATATATATATATATACACACACACTTATATGTTTTCTGAGGTTTTCGCGGGTGTTTGTATGTAGGTCTTTGGTTATTCGGGTTTTCTCCCGCGTAAAATTGGAAGTGTCTTGGCGACGTTTTGACGAAGTCTCATTCATCATCTTCAGGCTTCAGCTTCGTGCTTCAGCTCAAATGCCCCTGCATTTTTGAGTTGCAGGGCATTTGAGCTGAAGCCTGAAGCCTGAAGATGATGAGTGAGATCTCATCGAAACGTTGCCTAAATACTTCCAATCTTACACAAGAAAAGGCCGAACATACCAAAATCTACATACATATATATATATATATATATACATATATACATATATACATACATAATACATACATACATACATACATACATACATACATACATACATATATATATATATATATATATATATATATATATATATATATATATATTTGTTTTCTGAGGTTTTCACGGGTGTTTGTATATAGGTCTTTGGTTGTTCGGGTTTTCTCCCGTGTAAAATTGGAAGTGTCTTGGCGACGTTTCGACGAAGTCTCATTCGTCATCTTCAGGCTTCAGCTTCGTGCTTCTGGGAGCAATGTGTGATCGCAGCTGTTTCTTCCTTTTAACTGCTAGTGGGGGTTTGAACTGATTGGGTGGGAGCTTGGCTGTGCTCTGATTGGATGGGGCTTTTTTGTGCTCTGATTGGCTGGGGGTGTGTCCTGTGTTGGTGGGGGCTTGGTTGTGCTCAGTCTAGTCTGTGCTGCAGGGGGATTTGAGCTGGTGAGCTGCATAGCTGTTGTTTGGCTTTGTGGTTGTGCTACATCTTCATAGTGGGTGTCAGTCTGCTGCATGAATGGATTGGAGGGGTTTGAAATGGCTAATGTTGCAGCTGCGGTCTGGCTTCTGGTCCTTGGTCGTGCTTTATGATCAGTGTGGGCTTGGGTCTGCTTTCTGGGTGGATGTGCGGTGGTGACATCCTGTGTGGACCTTGTGAGTGTGGGTCTGGTGTCATTCCTCGTGTTAGGGACTCGTTTGTCAATAAGGGCAGGTTTCCAAATGGCTGGTAGGCGGGAGGTGTCATCTCGTTTGTTCATGCTGTGTGGGCGTTTTTCTATCTCAATGGCTTCTCTGATTATTCTGTTGTTAAAGTGTTCAGTTTTGGCGATAGTTCTGGTCTTTTTAAAGTCAATATCATGTCCTGTGACTTTAAAGTGTTGGACCAGGGAAGAAGTTGGTTCCTCTTTTTTGAATGAGTTCTTGTGTTCTTCAATGCGTGCACTTATTCTTCTGTTGGTTTGTCCAATGTATGTGGTGGGGCAGGCGGTGCATGGGATTTCATATACTCCTTGATTTTCTAACTCAATTTTGTCTTTGGGGTTTCTTAGGATGGTGGATATTTTTCTGTTTGTGCAGAATGCTGTCTTGATGTTGTGTTTGTGGAGGATCTTGCTGATTCTGTCTGTGGTGCCTTTTATATATGGGAGGAGGGCTGTGCCGTTTTCTTGTTCTCTGTCTTGGATTTTAGTGGGGGTTCTTTTGGATTAGCTTGGTAATCTTATTTCTTTGGAATCCATTGGATGTTAGTACGTTAGTGAGAGTGTCCAGTTCGGGTTTTAGGTGTTGTTCATCAGCTAAGCATTTTGTTCTGGAGATGAGTGTCTTGGCTACGGAGTTGATCTGTGCTGGGTGGTGGTGTGAGAGTGCGTGCAGATAGCGGTTTGTGTGTGTTTTCTTCTGGTAGATGGTGTGTCCTAGGGAGCCATTGGGTTTTTCTGTAGACTAAGACATCCAGGAAGGAAGTTGGTTATTAACTTCTGTTTCCATGGTGAACTGTATTTTGGGGTGTAGGCTATTGAGGTGTGTGAGGAAGTTGTCAAGTTTTTCTTTCCGTGTGGCCAGATTATGAAGGTGTCGTCTACATATCTGAGCCAGAGTTTGGGTTTGTGATCAGATTTTCTAGAGCTTGGGTTTCAAAGTGTTCCATGTAGAGATTGGCAATGACAGGTGAGAGGGTGATCCCATGGGTGCTCCTTCTATTTGTTTGTATTTTTGTCCATTATAGATGAAGTATGTGTTGGATAGGCAGTGGTTGGTCAGATCTAGGATGTGCTTGGGGGTTATATTTGTTTTGGATAGCTGTCAAGGCTTCTTTGATTGGCACTTGGGTGAAGAGGATATGACATCAAAGCTCACGAGTAGGTCGCTGGGCTGTAAGTTTTGTTTCTTTATGATCTCTATGAACTGGAATGAGTTTTTTACGTGTGAGGTGATGGATTCTGCATAGGGCTGTAGTTGTTTGGCGAGAAATTTGGCTAGGTTTTGTAGAGGTGAGCCTATGGAGCTGACTATGGGTCTGAGTGGGGTTCCTTCTTTGTGTATCTTGGGGAGGCCATAGAGCTTAGGGCATCTGGATGATTTCTCTCTGGGAATGATTCTTTGTTGGATTTCTTCGCTGATGGGGGAGGCTTTTATTTTGGATCTAGTGGTTTTTTCTAGGTAGGTGGTGGGGTCTGTGTTTAGGGGCTTGTATGCAGGGTCTTGGAGTAGGTTGGTTAATTTGGTTTGGTAGTCAGATGTGTTCATAACCACCGTGGCATTGCCCTTGTCTGCTGGTAGGATTATTATGCTGGTATCTTTTTTCAGGTTAAGTAGTGCTGTCTGTTCCTCTTTGGGTAAGTTGCTTTTGGGTGGCTTGCTGGTGCAGAGGATGTTGGAGATCTCGAGTCTGATTTTGTTAGCATCATCGGGGTTGATTTTGGTCAGGCTGGTTTCAACTCCGCATATAATGGTTTCGTGGGGATGTATTTGGGAGTGACTGCAAAGTTGAACTTTGGAAAGGACATCGGTTTCAGCTTTGGTGAGGATCCTATCTGAGATGTTATGCACTGTTTGTTTCATGTGTTGCTGTGAGGGTGGAGGGTTTGTTTCTGGCGTTCTTGTAGTCTTTGGAGTTTGTTGGTGTGCGTGTCTGTCTTGAGGGTGGTCTGTGTTTCGCCTCCAGACGGCAAGTTGTTTGGATTTGTCCCAAAGTGCAGGGTGCATCTTGTTGCTGAGTTTGAGGTGAAGTGTGAGGAGATCTTTGTTGATTTGATCTAGGAGGAATCTTTTGTGTGAAGTTCATTTCTGATTAAGGCCAATTCTGTTCTTTTTAGGATGCGTTTGGTGGCTGCAGAGTTGGAGTGGAATTTCAATTGGAAGCATTTGGGGATTAAATTTTGATCGCGGCAGTTTCGTAGGAATGCGAGGTCACATAAAATGGAAGCTCTTTGGACTTCTAGTTTTTCATAGGTCCTGGTCAGATGGTGGATTTCCTCCCCGTAGAGGTGCAATATTTGTTTTCTGAGGTTTTCACGGGTGTTTGTATATAGGTCTTTGGTTGTTCGGGTTTTCTCCCGTGTAAAATTGGAAGTGTCTTGGCGACGTTTCGACGAAGTCTCATTCGTCATCTTCAGGCTTCAGCTTCGTGCTTCTGGGAGCAATGTGTGATCGCAGCTGTTTCTTCCTTTTAACTGCTAGTGGGGGTTTGAATGGATTCCAAACAAATAAGATTACCAAGCTAATCCAAAAAGAACCCCCCACTAAAATCCAAGACAGAGAACAAGAAAACGGCACAGCCCTCCTCCCATATATAAAAGGCACCACAGACAGAATCAGCAAGATCCTCCACAAACACAACATCAAGACAGCATTCTGCACAAACAGAAAAATATCCACCATCCTAAGAAACCCCAAAGACAAAATTGAGTTAGAAAATCAAGGAGTATATGAAATCCCATGCACCGCCTGCCCCACCACATACATTGGACAAACCAACAGAAGAATAAGTGCACGCATTGAAGAACACAAGAACTCATTCAAAAAAGAGGAACCAACTTCTTCCCTGGTCCAACACTTTAAAGTCACAGGACATGATATTGACTTTAAAAAGACCAGAACTATCGCCAAAACTGAACACTTTAACAACAGAATAATCAGAGAAGCCATTGAGATAGAAAACGCCCACACAGCATGAACAAACGAGATGACACCTCCCGCCTACCAGCCATTTGGAAACCCGCCTTATTGAAAAACGAGTCCCTAACACGAGGAATGACACCAGACCCACACTCACAAGGTCCACACAGGATGTCACCACCGCACATCCACCCAGAAAGCAGACCCAAACCCACACTGATCATGAAGCACGACCAAGGACCAGAAGCCAGACCGCAGCTGCAACATTAGCCATTTCAAACCCTCCAATCCATTCATGCAGCAGACTGACACCCACTATGAAGATGTAGCACGACCACAAAGCCAAACAACAGCTATGCAGCTCACCAGCTCAAATCCCCCTGCAGCACAGACTAGACTGAGCACAACCACACCCCCACCACCACACGACACACCCCAGCCAATCAGAGCACAAAAAACCCTCCCTCCAATCAGAGCACAGCCAAGCTCCCACCCAATCAGTTCAAACCCCCACTAGCAGTTAAAAGGAAGAAACAGCTGCGATCACACATTGCTCCCAGAAGCACGAAGCTGAAGCCTGAAGATGACGAATGAGACTTCGTCGAAACGTCGCCAAGACACTTCCAATTTTACACGGGAGAAAACCCGAACAACCAAAGACCTATATATATATATACACATATATACATATAGATATATTTTTGTGCAATATTTTTTTTACCTTTTATTCCCCCCCCCCTTGATCTGGGCATCCTCCTGCTGGATTGGCTGACTAAGCCACCATTGCCGGACCAATAAACCAAGGTTTACTTCGCAAGGGCGAACTCCGACCTAACCAAGTCACCTCCCTCCCTCCAGCTCAGCCGGGTCCGAGTGCGCTTGCGCGTCAGGTGAAAGGAGGCGGAAGGCGGGGGGGGGTGGAGGGAGAAAGCGGCGGGGAGAGCAGCCTCGGGAAGGAGCAAGTGCCCGCGAGGCGGGTGCGCGCGCAGCCGCCGGAGAGCTTTCCCTCGCGCGCCCCCTCCCGCCTCGGCAGCGCTCCGGGGAGAGAAAGAGAGAGAGGGGAAAAGAAAAAAAAGAGATCGCCTCGTTCGGTCGGCCGCCTTTTTGTTTGTTTGTTTTTCGTCTTTTCGTTTTTCGCACTCTTCCTCGGCCGGTTCGTTCGTTGGTTGGTTCACCGCGGCCGCGCGCACGAGTCTTGTTCGCCCTTGCTTGAGGAGCCACGCAGCGCCCGCCGGCCGGCCGGCCCGCCTCCCCCTCTCGCTCCCTCCCTTTTTTTTTGTTTGTGTGTTTGCTGCCTCCCTCCCGCGTCTCTTTTTTCTCCTCCTCCTGCTCGTCGCCCTCAACGACGCCCGCTCGATCCTCGCGGACTCTCCGGGTGGGAGCCAGGCCGCGGCTCAGCCCAGCCCAGCCCCAGCGCCCACAGGTGAGGAGGAAGGAAGCCAGGCCGCCGCGCCGGCTTCCTTTAAACCCGGCCGGGCCTGGCCTGGCCTGGATTGCGGCGTTCCCCTCACGCCGTGGCCTAGCGGCGCGCGCGGGCCTCTTTCTGAGGAGAAAACAACGCCAGCCGGGCCTGGCGAAGCGGAGGCGCCCGAGCCTCTCTCTCTCTCTCTCTCGGCGGAGGGGCCTTTGCCTCAGAGGAGACCGGACCGGGCGGGAGGAGGAGGAGGAGGGGACCAGGCCGCCGAACAAAAGGAACCGCTCCGGTGGCGGGGGTGGGGCGGGGGAGAAGGCGGCTGAGGCGAGGCCGGCGAGGCCGAGACACGGACTCTCTCTTTCGCGAGCGCGCCCTGCGGAGGGGGGGGGGCGGCCCTGGGAGTCAATCAATCAGTCAGAATAGAGCTGGAAGGGACCTTGGAGGTCTTCTAGTCCAGCCCCCCCCCCCCCGGTCCAAGCTCCGCTCTCCCTTAACCCCCCTCCTCCCGCACACACATACGCCCGTTTTATTAGTTTAACTTGGTTTTTGATGGCTTTTGCAACAGGCCGGTCTTTTTGTGGGGGCGGAGAAGATAAAAGTGTGACTGTGTGGGCATAGAGGCCCCGTTCTATCTTATCTGATCTCCAGAAGAGAAGGGGTTGGACTAGAAGACCTCCAAGGACCCTCCAACTCTGTTACTATCCATCTATCTATCCATCCATCCATCCATCTATCTACCTATCTATCCATCCATCTATCCGCCTGCCCCCCCTCCATCTATCTATCATCTAGCTTCTATCTATCTATCTATCCATCACTCTCTATTCATCTATCATCTAACTTCTGTCTGTCTGTCCATCCATCTATCTCTCGCTATTCATCTCTACCTATCATCTATCTGTGTCTTATCTTATCTTTCTGTCTGTCTATCCATCCATCTCTACCTCTGTCTCTATTCATCTCTCAATCTAACTTTTTTTTATTACGATTTTCTTTTTTCATAACAATTGTACATATTCAACAGAACCGTGACATTATTGTATATTTCTGATCTACCTTCCATATAATTTATATATACATTATATACATCTAATCATCAATAGCCTTATATATATATATATTGTTTTCTATTTCTATTGATTGACCATGTGTACCAGTTTTCCCAGACCTCATAGTATTCTGATTATCAATCTAACTTCTATCAATCCATCTATCTATCTATCTATCTATCTATCTATCTATCTATCTATCTATCTATCTATCTATCTATCTATCTATCTATTCATCTATCTATCAACTTCTGCCTTCTATAGCTGTACTTACCTCCATTCATCCTCCATTCCACTCATCCATCCATTATCTCTGTTCTCTCCCTTTCTCTTGTATTGTAGCCTTATGGCTGAGAAGGACTCAAGATGCCCTTTCCCACTTTCTTTTCTTTTTCTTTTCTTTGGGAGGCTTTCATCCTTATCCTAAAGAAATGAAATCAGGAATGGGGAGGATGGGGATTGATAATTTTCCTCCTCTCATTCCTGACTTTAGAAAACCTGCATCTTCAATCCAGGGGTTTCCTCTCTGGATGATGTATGAAGACAGACAGAGAGATGGGGGCGGGGGAAGGGTCATGGGAAGCTTCATTGCTTCTCTTTCTGGGGCCATTAAAAAAAAAAACAGCTGCCATTTGCTGGATGGCAGTTCTACATTTTGGCTTCAAGGTAAATCCCACTGGGTACTTTTGTTTTGGTGGAGTGAGGTTCAGAAACTCAGTTTGACTAGGTAGACTGATTATTTGGAAGTAAATCCCACTGGGTTGAATAGAGTTTTCTCCCAGGTAAATGTACCTGGGACTGTAGCTCTGGTTATAAGCTTTGGGTGGATCTTTGCAAGCTGTCCTCATCTCTAATTGTCTTACCAGAGATCTCCTTTCTCTCTTTCCACCTTAGTTCATTTTCTCTGTTCTTGCACAATACCATGCCTATCTATGATACACGTTGCTGTATATTTCTTGATGTAAATGCACAAGTGTATCTTTACCTTTGTGGAGAAGGAACAATTCAGGGCTAACATTGCATTGGGGAAAAATTGGCAAGTGCCACAGGTACTGAAATTCAGGGTGGTGAAATCTAGAAAACTTTCTATTTCTTCCCCTCCAAAAACAGATTTTTAAATGTCAAAGAGAGGGACAGGGGACTTGCGTGTGTAAAATAGAAGTCCAGCTATCCCTTGGGCTGTGCAAGATACTTGAATAATTTGGATCTTGGCCACCACTTTTAAAGTTAGCAGCATCCTTCACTATTGTGGAATCAATGGAATGTATGGGCACATTTTCTATTTTAACTACTGATGAACAAAGTAACTCTTGTTCAGTTCAAAACTTGTGCTTATGCTTTGAAAGATTCAATACATCTTTTTGTTTTGTTTTTATGTAACTTGTAAATAATCTTTGAATCATATGAAAATGTTTCTTTTGGAGCAGTTTTATGGAGTGGTGTTAAGTGGTAATGGTAATCACCTGCCTGAGTTTATTGTGTTATTTTCTCATTTTTATCTGTTTTGTCAGTCTATATTAAAACATTTATATCCATGCTTGTAAAAGTGAGAGTAGGGATACTGCAGGAATACTGCAGTTTTTCAGGATCAGACTTTAAAAACAAGCTACTGGATACATATTGCATTGAGGTTAATTGTTCATTTTTATATTTAAAAATCCTGATCAATTGCACCACAGATTGATTTCTGATGTTAATTGTATATAAAGATAGCTCATTTCTGTTTTAGATACAAGTAATAACTTACTAAAAGAAAAAAAGCCAAGTTCTAACTATGGAATTTGAAGACAAACCCATTCCTCATTGAGACCTGTATTGAATTTGCTTTGACATTAATGCACATAGGATCTTCAGAAATACGCATATATAAACTGCAGACCAAATACAAATCATTTTCAGGCTCCTGATTATAGTTTGTAAGAAGATAATGAACATCATGGAAAGTTCATTTCAAACTCACACAGCTTTCCAAGATTCCAGGGAGATAATGCTATACTGAAGCAAAATTGAGTGTGCATGACTCTTTGTAGTTAATTGAAATACAAACTGCTCCACCACCATCACCCAAAAAACCCAGTACATGTGGGCACTTAGGTATTAAGTTTGATATCCTACTATTGGACGTAAAGGAAAAGCTTGAGGAAAAGTGCCCTAAAATTGGGATGGATGCTGACCACAAGAAATTTGGACTTAAGAAATTGCTACTAGTTCTTCAACCTGAGTCCATACACTACCTATTACGTGATAAGTTTTATTGTGATTTAGCTCCTACATTTTATAGCCTGCTAGAAGTTCTGTTATTACAGTTTGTATGTATTTCACGTCAATTCTATCCCGAAGTATCTTTTTAAAGGAAGATTTCAATAACATTGAAATGCATTTATTTATAGCCTGCTTGGGTAACAAATATGGTTGAAATATCATCAGTCTTATGGCAGACCACCAGGAAATATCATTGGATGTGTATGAAAATATATTTCTTATGAACCTGGAAGTCCTTCACAGCTTTTCTATGAGAAGTTAAAAGAAAATGTTATCTGGCTTGTGTTACAGATGTATGTGGATGCTGCAATCTTTATCTTAATTGAGTTGCTAATTGTTAATTCCAAGTTTCTTGTTCAATCTATACATGTGTATGTATAAATTTACATACCAGTACTAAAGTGCATGCAATATTTGTAGAGTAATGGGATTCAAGAAAACTCTGAAACATTACTTTTCAGACTTCATTTTTGTAAGTGATGTCTCCCTTTCAGTTGAACAGGTGACTTAAATTGATTTTCTTGATAATCAGAAAGTGACTTGTCTTGTGTTTTCTTCAATGTTTTTTCAGGTTTTTAATTTAACTTACAGCACTGATATTTTCTAAAAGTGTCCCATTCATACACTAAAGACAAGTAGTTGTCACATTTTGGTATGTGAAACCCCCATGGAAAATTCCAACGGAGTATTATTATAAGGCATGTTACAGAATGCTATTTCTTCAAGGGAAACCTCAAAAGCCCTGAAAATGTTGCCTCCATCATCACACAAGACTTCCTCAAAACAGGGGATAGAGGCAGGAAATGAGAATGCAGTTTTGGAGCTGGCCTGACACAGAAAAGAATTTAGCTTTGAAAGAGGTGACATTTTTA
Organism: Ahaetulla prasina; assembly: GCF_028640845.1. Classification (NCBI taxonomy): domain Eukaryota; kingdom Metazoa; phylum Chordata; class Lepidosauria; order Squamata; family Colubridae; genus Ahaetulla; species Ahaetulla prasina. The sequence continues at coordinate 8,169,439 of NC_080550.1, forward strand.
AGACCCCATTGCCATTCAGTGACCTTCCTGTTAGGTGTTTTTCTGGAGCCTCCAGTACACATAGTAGTAATTGTTACACAACCTGAAATGGCCTTCCAAAGAAAAATGTACTTTCAGTCTATCACCCCATCCCCTAGTTTCGCAGTGCTATTTTTAAAGGCTTAGTTTATATCATTTAACCACTTAAAATTGTTTAATTAACTAAATCCATACACACTATTAATACAGATGCTTATACCTTTAGGTTTAAAGCTATAGGAACCCTAGGAATTTGCAGCTGTTTGTTCCATGCGTCATCAGATAAGTCGTGTTGTATCTGGTGCTATTCCTGGCATTCAGTGCATCAGAGGAACAAACTTTTTTTTGGAAGCTGCATACTAAAAGTGAGTGACAGGGCCGAAAGAGAAACCCAATTTGTTTTGATCTCACGTACACCAAAGTAAAATTAAATATGGTTACTAGTAATTCTGTCATACATTTAATACAATATATAATATAATATAATATAATTAATATAATATAATATCAGAGTTGGAAGGGACCTTGGAGGTCTTCTAGTCCAACCCCCTGCTGAGGCAGGAAACCCTACACCATTTCACACAAATGGCTATCCAACATTTTCTTAAAAATTATAGTTTTAAATGCTAATGTAACATAAAGAAAAATAATTTCTTTATGTTACATTAGCATTTAAAAACTTTTGGGGACATCCTTGGAGAGTTACTCAGAGCTTTCAAATCTCCTTTTGCATCACCTTTTGCCTGCCTCTCCTTTTGTCTGCCTGCATTGAACTGCAGAATGTGTTGTTCTCTGCACTCCTTTATATTGAGGAATCCTGGAATTTAAGTTGATTTACTGAGATTTGGCTTGTTTGTCTTCATCTGCACAGCTCCAGTAGAAATTATTGCTCACCTCTTTCAGGTTTGCATGTGTGTTTTAAATACACCTCAGTATAAACAGCTGTTTTCACGGGAAATCTCCTTAGCCCGTGTAAAATACCTTGTGTTCCGTTCTTGGCATTCCCAGGTATGGCAGGCACTCTTCAGTAGCTATCAGCCTGTGGGCAACTTGGAGAGAACTAGTAGTCTTAACAATCATAAAAGGGATTATTTATTCCAAAATAATGTCCATATTATAATTTAGTGAGGGATGTGGTGGCTCAGTGGCTAAGATGCTGAGCTTATCGATTGAAAGGTTGGCAGTTCAGCAGTTTGAATCCATAGTGCCGTGTAACAGGGTGAGCTCCAGTTACTTGTCCCAGCTTCTGCCAACTTAGCAGTTCAAAAGCACGTAAAAATGCAAGTAGAAAAATAGAGACCACTTTGGTGGGAAGGTAACAGCATTCTGTGCGCCTTTGCCGTTTAGTCATGCTGGCCACATGACCACGGAGACATCTTTGGACTCTTCGGCTTTGAAACGGAGATGAACACCGCCCCCTAGAGTCAGGAACAACTAGCACATACGTGCGAGGGGAACCTTTACCTTTACCTATAATTTAGTGAGTTGAGCTTATCTGGAGAGAGCTATGCCGTTTCCTCACTATACAAGAGATTTACCACTGTGAGAATATTGTTTTGTTGACTTTTCACTCCCCTGGGATTTCCTGGTGGTCTCTCTTCCAAGTATTAAACCTGCTTAGCTTCCAAACCCAGATAAAGTCTGCCCCCTGCTGGATCTTTTTAGGAAGCACGGGACTGGGTATAGGAAGGAGAGGATAAACAGCCTGGCTGCTGGATAAAGAGCCTCCTTGGTTTCAGGGAAGACTGCTGGCCTTGCTGCTCTTTCTGTTCCACATTAAACCCTCTTTGCAGGAGGGCCACTAATTAAACTCACCAGCTGCTTGTTGGAGACAGTCTGGTTCTCGGAGGGCAGGGAGGAGGGCAGGTCTGTAGTTTGCACTTTGCCTTGAGCTCCTCTCTTAGGCTGGCTGGGGTTGGGGTTGGGGAAGGGCCCAGGGCTCCTTTTTCCCAGCCTTTCTTTCTCTGCATTAAGCAGGCTCTGCTTTGATGGATGCCTGCATTAGTTGACTGCATGCAGAGTCCAGCTGGTCATGTGAGGCTGATACGCCCGTTGGCTGGCTGGCCAGCCTGCCTGCCTCTTCCTTCCCTAGGCCGAGGTGAGGCACCGCCTCTACTCCGTGGCTCCCTCCCCGATGTGTACGAGGAGCCGAAGAATAGCAGACTCAGGGTTCCTTCAGCAGCCAGTGGCTTTGCTGCAGAAGGCACTGGGCTGAATTCTGGAGGAGCTGCTGCGGCGTTTAGATTTGTGCCATCGCTAGCTCTGATTCTTGAGATCACCCAAGATTACAAAAAGGCTGGTGGAAGTGACAATGCAGGAACCATCCTAAGAAGCTTTTCTGATCAAGGTGGATCTAACCGGAGACTGGCCGGATTTGCAACTCCATGACTCTCACCTTTGCTTTCCCCACACCCTTCTTTTTCCCAGTTGGTTTACGCTCAGGATTACTTCTGAAACTTTACTGAAAAAGAAATGTTGGGTTTCCACGCCCTGGCCGTGTCCGGGAAACTGCCTGCCTTTCATGGATTTGTGCCCCCTTCTGGGTATTGTGTTTGCGCTGGCTGTCTGCAAGCCTAGGAATTTCCAGGAGGGGCCTCTGTTGTGGATTGTTTTTGTTTCTATGGAGAAACGCAATGAGCTGTTTTACTCCTGATGACGGGGAAATCCGCCTTCAGTTTTCTGTATGCTTGGAAAGGAATCCTTGATACATGTCTGCCAGGGAATAAAAGCAACAAAAGAAAAGGTAGCGCATTTTTAAGCTGGCATTGTTTGGAGTCTCATATTCAAGAGTTGTAGAAGTCCATTGTGTGGCCCTGGCATATCACAGGCATTTGTCTCATTTGCTTTAAAGAAATGTGAGAAACACCTGTAAGTTTTCAGCAGATGGTAATTTGGTTGAATCGGTCCTCCTTGTAAGCGGCAGAACCACATACTGCTATCACAAATAAAGTCACGTGCTTTAAATGGGAATGGTATAATTGCTAATGTTTTGTTTTATCTCAAAATTCACTGTATGTCTAAAATGTGACAGAGAGTGGAATCACTATGTAATACGTTTGCAATACATTATTAAGTAATTGCATCGGTTTGGAATTTGGCATGCCCTGATACGCTAATCCAAAGACATATAATTTGGCAATTTGTATTTGAATTCTTGAGATCTTTCCAAGTATTGTGCCAATTAAAAATCAGCATCTTTTATGGGGTTAAAAAATCATGGAGAAGCATTGGCACATAGTTGTCTAATTGTACTTGATTTTAATTGTAATTGTACTTGATTTTTTTTTTCTAATACCAAAATAGAGCAGGATCCCCTTTCTACTAGAGCAGAAGCCCTAAAAATACTATGCAAGATAGAATTTTGGAATCTCAAGAAGTAGATTGTATTCTCACATAATTGCTGACTGTTGAAAAATAGTGATTTTTAGTATAGGTAGCAAGTAAAGTATTGATGTGGTCAGAAAACAGATCTACATACATTGTATAACATTGGAGATCTGTTTTACAGTTGGGCATGATCTGACATGCTCCATGATAATGAGGCAGGATCCCACATTCATCCACACCCTGTCATTTGTATTTTGAGAAAGTATACAAAACACTTAAAAGTGGTGAGTCACTGGCTGGATAAAGATTAGTTTCAGTTCTCTACTCCCAGCACAGCAGGCTTTTTTGCATGTATTTCCATCCGATATTGATAGTTTGTTTTTGAAGATTTAAAGATGGGGTGGGGGGAATGGGGAATACTTCCAGCTGTTAATAACTGGTACTTTGCGTGTGCTAATACTTTAACTGATATATTAAACCTGGCCTATAGATAAAGGGAGTAAGGAACAGTAATTGGAATCAGATTCTTTTTCATGCATTACTTTATATAACTATTTGATAGTAATTTATACCTGGAATTTTTGGCACAGAAGTGCTTAAAAAACATTTCATAATAAAGCTTGAGACCTACAATAGCATATAAGCCAGTTCTTAGCAACTAATATGAGCACAATTATACTTAAAGGAATTGGAAAATCAGTTTTTAAATAGGTCAAATAAGAACTTAGTACTTTAATAACATGCCCAGATTTTGCAGTTCTAGAAATGAAATATTTCAAGCAAGCCAGATATTTAAGTTTGCAAAACATGTTTTTAGTAAAGCCAGTTTAGTTTAAATTGAAAGAGCCAACATACTGGTTAGGGTGTTGGACTATGACTCAGGATTAGATTCAGATCCACACTCAGCCATGAAAATTCACAACCTGTCCTTCACAAGATATTACAAGGATGAAAGTGGAGAAAATTCTAGATGTTGCTGAAAGAAGTTAGATGAATACATAGAAACTTGTCCTGTCCATCTAGATGACTACAGTGGTGATCAGTTTCAGCCAAATGGATTAAGGATTTTGTCACATGAGGGTTTTCTATTCTGGCAAATGATTGGCAATACGGAAAACTACTGAGTTATTTTAAGCAAGCTCAATAAAACTGTGTGTAAAACATTTATATTAATATGTTTAATATAAAATAACAATTTTATATATATTGTTCCATGAGGCCACCCGAATGACCTAATTATAAATTGGCAAAGAATTTAATTAGAAAACTTTTCTAGAGCATGTTCTTGTCAATATAGATAAAGAAAATTTGTATGAGAATGCGGTCCCATCCTCACTTTTCAAGAACCAGTAGACTCTTGATGGATAATAGAATCCATCAAGAATCTACTGGTTCTTGAAAAGTGAGGATGGGAATAATACTATAGAATAATACCCCTATAAACTTAGTGTGGGAATTGTTTCACAGCAAGTGTAAAACCCGTATGATTAATCTCTTAGCATACGAAATAACTAAGGCTGAACTTTGATAAACTTGATAAAAGTAGTTGGAAGCACTTGCCGTCTGATTAAAGGGTGTGGAAATGTGATTTCTAAATCACTTTACAGGATTGTGTATTATGAAATATGTGGCCTGGTTGAGTGTGGCTATAGGTGTGTAATGCCCAGCTTTTTGGGTGTGGGTGATTTACACAACAGGGTAACCAAATACATGTTTGACCATTCTCTCATTATAATACAGTTGATTTAAGGAATGTCTTCTTTGGTAATAAACAGTTCTGGAGGAAATTTATTTAGTGTTCATAGGCAGAAGAGGCATTACCTCTATTTTAACAAAAAGGAGAAATGCTGTCCTTGCCTTTTTAATTACAGCAGCTGAAATATAGCAGTACATCGCTTTAACCATGTTTTTTTTCCAGAGGAACTAGTTGCCAAATAAATGGGGATATTGTTTTAATTTGAGTACTTTTAACTGCTGAATCCTACTCTATTAATTGGTTTTACCATACAGTACTTTTCTGGGGTTTGCAGATGCTTCTTGGCATGCACAGTGAGACTGTTACCAGCCTACTGAGGTTAGTTATATTTAGATATAGGTATTTAATAGCATTTCAGCCACGCAAAACATGTAGCCAGATGGCCAGGGAAAATATTTGATGAAAATGTTCCGATTACTATGAAAAACAAAACATAAACTGTCGTTGTTGGAATGTGGCACCTTCAAAATATTGATATTTTGGTCCCACGTGTTTAGGAAGGGGCTGCTTTCCCATCTTTTGTTTAAATCCCTATAAAGCATAATATACTGAAACATTGGCTAAGGGTGCTGCTATTCCTCCTGGGCATAACGCCATTGCTTACCTCCTAGGTGTTTGTCACTAAGATGATGGCAGTTTTTGCATTGCAAGAGGCCTGGCAGAATAGCTAATTATCACCCAGGGGTTCTTGAGGAAAAGCTCCGTGTATCCGGAAGTAGTTTCTTCAACAGCAGGTAGCTACTCAGGGAACCTTTTTATTTTTAACTTAGCAGCTAATTTGAAGATGTTGGGAAATCCTGACTGAGCTTGATTGTCAGCAATAGGCAGTTCCTGTCAGTTTGGGATTAAAAAAAAAGATGCCAGAAAACAAGCAAAATTTGATTACAAAGACTGCTAGGTTTTTCTTTTACAGTTTTGGCAAGAGTTTTGTTGTGGTTCTATCTAGGGTGTGATTTCAATCACAAGTTTTGAACCTCTGGAAGTTTTCTTGATATTCCCAATTCCAAGAATACTTACAGATCCTGTTTAATTAAGCAAATCATAACCAACGTTTTGCCATATAAAATATTTTTTGAGTTACTCATTGATACCTTTAATTCACCAGTTTGTAAACTTCATAGGTACTTGGGCTGAAATGCAGGCTTGCTTTAAAAAAAGAGAGATTGAAAGTGTTCTAAATCAGCTTACTAGAGTTAGTATTTAAATGAGCACTCTTTTTAAATATTGTTTATTTAATAGCAATCCTGGGGAGAAAAAAATGAGGAAAATGTTCCTATAGTGATTCCATTTCAGGTAAAACCTGTTGCTGTTATCAAAATCTCTTACTGTCTTTTAGAGCACCTTCAGAGCAGATTTGAGACCTCACCATGGAAGGTAACTATTTTAGCAGCTAGTAACTATGGAACATTTTAGAGGCCATGCACATTTAAATATCAGTTGTTCAGAGAAGTATATAACCTTTATTGTTCTCTTTATCATCATCTGAAAGCCACTGTGACAAATAGTTGAACAATGGGCCATTCTATGGATCGGCCCATTGTTAAATTTGATCTTTTCCCCATAAAAAAGTTTGGGATGATTGTTGCTAGTTAAAAGGAACTCACTTTGGTTTTGGTTTTGTTCGTTTCTTGCAGAAATGAGTCGTCAGACTGCCACAGCACTTCCGACAGGTACCTCCAAGTGTACACCGTCCCAAAGGGTACCTGCTTTGACAGGCACCACCGCTTCCAACAATGACTTGGCCAGCCTCTTTGAGTGCCCCGTCTGCTTTGACTATGTGCTGCCACCTATCCTCCAGTGCCAAAGTGGGCACCTCGTTTGTAGCAATTGTCGCCCCAAGCTCACCTGTTGTCCCACCTGCCGAGGACCGTTGGGTTCCATTCGGAACTTGGCTATGGAAAAAGTTGCCAACTCCGTATTGTTTCCTTGTAAATATGCCTCCTCCGGCTGCGAGATAACTTTGCCGCATACTGAGAAAGCTGACCACGAAGAGCTTTGTGAATTCAGGCCTTACTCTTGTCCGTGCCCTGGGGCCTCTTGTAAGTGGCAAGGCTCTCTGGATGCTGTCATGCCACACCTCATGCACCAACATAAATCAATAACAACGCTACAGGGAGAAGATATTGTTTTCCTTGCTACAGACATTAATCTTCCCGGAGCTGTCGACTGGGTTATGATGCAGTCTTGCTTTGGCTTTCACTTCATGTTAGTACTGGAGAAACAGGAGAAATACGATGGTCACCAGCAGTTCTTTGCAATCGTACAGTTGATAGGCACGCGGAAACAAGCTGAAAATTTTGCTTACCGCCTCGAGCTAAATGGTCACAGGCGGCGATTGACTTGGGAAGCAACCCCGCGATCGATCCATGAGGGGATCGCAACCGCCATCATGAATAGTGACTGCTTAGTTTTTGACACCAGCATTGCACAGCTGTTTGCAGAGAACGGCAACTTAGGTATTAATGTGACAATTTCAATGTGCTGAAACCCCAATCTGACATTTTCAGGGCCAGTGTCTAAAATAATAATAATAATAATCACCTCAATCCAAATCCGCTGCATTGGGTTTCGCAGAAACCTTGGTAAACATCTGACTGCTTAGGTGTGAACAATTGGGAGGGAGAGGCCAGCATCAATGAAGGTAAATTAATGAGAAGACTGTTCAGGTGCAGATAACAGTTGCATGTAATAACACTAATATATTTAAATGAGTCAGCAGTAAACCACTGAAATAAATATATATATATATATATATGTATGTATATATATATATGCATATGTGTATATATATATATATATATATGTATATATATGTATATATACATACATACATATATGTGTATGTATATATGTGTGTGTGTGCGTATATATATATATATATATATATAAATTATATTATATATATATATACCCGAAATGGGCATCCTTTTGTATTAAGAATTGATTCTATGAAAAGCGCTGTAAAATAATTCTAAACTTCTTTGTAGATTAATTGTACTTTTGAAAAAGGATACTGTTTTGTGTTTTCATTTGTGTTTCTTTTGACTGACAAGCCATGCACAGCGGTTTGGGGTTTGACCGCTGTTTCTCCCGTTCCTTCCTTTTCTCCCTTGCTTTTTTTTTTCTTCCCAAGTCACTACATAGTATTGCTGCTGTTCTTGTATAAATTTTCTGTGTATTTGCTAATTTTTATTAACTTCTAGTTTTTCATTAAATAAATGATTTTTCTTTCCTGTGATTCAGGGTTTTTTTTCTCTTTCCTTTTTGCTTTTTGGAAGGGGACCTTTTGAAATAGCTTATGGGTGTCATCTTCTGATACACAGCAAAATTGCTTTATGGTTAAATGTAATTTCCATATATTGGTAATGTTTTTAAGGGTGCTGTTTTGCCACGAAGAATGGTACATACAACTTGAAGAAGAGAGACACCATTAAACAAATTTCAAAATAGTCATCTTTTAGATTGTAGATATCCTTGCATTTTTATTTCAAACTTGATTTTGAATGTTTCATAATGTTATAATTTATTTTAAGTTAGTGGGAAATTCAGGCCAATTTTCAAAAGAATTTGAGAGATCTTGAAACATTTTGAGGTCATTCTTGTATTAATTAGTTATGCAATACAAGAAAGCATAGTTTACAGTATTTGTAACTATAAATATAGACCATTTGTTTAAAGGAGACAGTTGAAATAAACCTGTTTTGGTCTTTTTAAAAATTCTGTCATTAAAAGAATTTCTGGCAAACTGAAATATCTTAAAGTGATTTGGCTGGTCTGCTTTGTTTTTTGGTTTAGCAATAATGGAATGAAAGCAAACGAAAATGGAAGTATTCCTTGCTGTTTCACCTTTAATGCTAGGTTCCTGCAGCAGGATCCTTTGGTGCCAAGGATCTTCTTCCAGCAGGCTACTCTGTGAATGCTTATCTGCCTTACTTCCTTTGAGCCATTTATAGATGGGAACATCCGGGAGAAATGTGAGGCGTGGTCTCTCACACACTTCGTATTTATTCCTAGAAGCCAGGCATGTTAGCACATACTGCACCAATACCTTGTTTTTAAAGTTATCTTAAGATGAAAAAAAAAAAATTCAGATGACTAAAGGAACCATCATCAATGATTCTTTTAACAACGAGATTTGAGGCAACAAAGAGGGAAGTGAATGGGAGAAGTGCTGTTTACAGTAGCCCTCGACTTACAACCACAGTGGAGTCTGGAATTTTGGTCGTAACTCAGATTGCCATGGGACTGGTCTTGATTTCACAATCATTTTTACAATGGTTCCTAAATGAGCAACCGTACCCATTAAGAAAAACAAATGGTTTTAAGTCCAGCTCGTCCAATGGACATTTTTTTTGCCAGAAAGTAGAAAAATGCAATCACATGATCCTGAGATGTTGCAACTGGTTGTAAATGCGAGCCAGTTGCCAAGCACCAAAATACAACCACACAGCCATGGGGAAAGGGTGCAGTAATCGTAACTTAGAAGACAGATTAAGTAACTTTTTCCAAGTCCGTCTTAACTTTGAATGATAGTTAAGTGACCAGTTATAAATCAAGAACTACCAGTATGAGATTTAGGCTACTGGATATAGGGATTAGCAAGGCATATAAAGCCTCTATTAGGAATGTCTGGATACACCTGGACATTATATAGTTATGGAAAGTTTTTGTTTGCAGTGCATATCATGTCTTGGCTGCGAGGAACGGCATGTGCTCCATGTACATAATAAACAAGTTGCATAGATAGATATCGGCTTCATGACATTTGACAGTAGTAGTAACCAGTTTTGACTTCAAAGGAGACAGCTGCGTTTAAGTTACGTAGGCTTGCAATTAAGCCTTTTGCTTAATGAGATGGCAAGGCATGCACGAGTCAGGCGTTGTCAAATGATCTTTATATCATTCGATTTTGAGTATTTCCCTCTATTTTTAAATTCACGAAACTGCACAAAGTAGAACAAAGCTGTCATATACATTTTTAGTTGCCCGTTGAATGCTCTCCAAGGGTGCATCTGTCTAGAGGAAAATTGTCAATCTTTTAAAGAAGTACTGCAGGGCCAGGATGATTTCACAAGCTTATTTAAGTTGTTCTTTGAGTCAGCAATTCTCAGGGCAGCAGTGAAAGGGCAGTTGGACGTTTGCCCAAAAATTTAGCTCGGTTGTTTGCATATGATACTTAGGAACCCACCTTGAGTCATACAGTACAGCCAACTGTCCCGGCTATAGCAACAGTACTTAATAGAACTATTGAACTCTTCTGCTAGTCTTGACAAAGTATCTAGATTATTATTCTGCCCTTTCGCATGAGACATATATATATATGTTTTCTGAGGTTTTCACGGGTGTTTGTATGTAGGTCTTTGGTTGTTCGGGTTTTCTCCCGTGTAAAATTAGAAGTGTCTTGGCGACGTTTCGACGAAGTCTCATTCGTCATCTTCAGGCTTCAGCTTCGTGCTTCTGGGAGCAATGTGTGATTGCAGCTGTTTCTTCCTTTTTAACTGCTAGTGGGGGTTTGAACTGATTGGGTGGGAGCTTGGCTGTGCTCTGATTGGATGGAGGGGTTTTTTGTGCTCATTGGCTGGGGGTGTGTCCTGTTTGGGTGGGGGTTTGGTTGTGCTCAGATTAGTCTGAGTTGCAGGGGGATTTGAGCTGGTGAGCTGCATTGCTGTTGTTTGGCTTCAAGGACAGGACACACCCCCAGCCAATCAGAGCACAAAAAAACCTCCATCCAATCAGAGCACAGCCAAGCTCCCACCCAATCAGTTCAAACCCCCACTAGCAGTTAAAAAGGAAGAAACAGCTGCAATCACACATTGCTCCCAGAAGCACGGTTGAAGCCTGAAGATGACGAATGAGACTTAAACGTTGCCAAGACACTTCTGATTTTACACGGAGAAAACCCAACAACCAAAGACCTACATTTATTTATTTATTTATTTATATATATATATATATATATATATATATATATATATATATATATATATATACACACACACACACACACACACACACATACACATATATATACACACACATACATATATATATATATATATACATACATCATACATACATACACACACACACACACACACACACACACACATATATATATTGTACTTTTCAATGTACTCTGAATTCCCAGAGATTGCTATAAAAAACTTGCTTACCTTTGTTGCATCATCTACCTTCAAACGTGTAACCCTTGGTAAAAAGAAGTTTCTATAGGTTCAGCTAGTATGCTAGTACAACCAACCACTAGAGATCTGAAACAAAGCCTCTGTCTGGTCATATCTGATTCTAGAGAGCATTGCTCACCTCTTCTTCTTAGCCAATAAAACCAGTGTTATCCAAACACATTTCTGTGGTCATGGCTCATATGACTATATGCTGAAGTGCATGGAACGCTGTTACTTTCCCACCAAAGTGGTACCTATTTATCTACTCACATTTGCATGTTTTCAAACTGGGCAAGACCTGGAGCAAGGAACGAGAGCTCACCCTGTTGCGTAGTACTTGGGTCTCGAACCTAGGCTGTCAGCTTTGCAGCCAACAAGCTCATCCTCTTCATGCCTCAAGTATATCAATACTCCACATCTTTTTCCTTCCTATTCTATCCTACGTTGGTTGTCTTGGGGCAATTATCTTAGTTGGCGTGAAAACTCGTAACCATTGCAGCATCCCCATGGTCATGTGATCAAAATTTGGATGCTTGGCAACTGACTCCTACTTATGGCAATGGGGAAGCCAGATTCACTTAACAACTGTTAACAACTAACTTTAACAATTGCTGGGATTCACTCAACAACTGCGGCAAGAATGGTCGGTTTAACCAAACTCATTTAACAATTGTCTCAGTAGCAGAAATTTTGGGCTCCATTGTGGTCGTAAATTGAGGACGACCTATATTGCCAAGGAAACATTACTGTGCAGTTGGGGGGGAGAGAATAGCACCTAATCTCCCAGCGTTCCCCTTCAACATGTTTCCCAAGTCACTTCCTTTCACAAGTAAAATGTTACGGAAAGATAAGTGGCTGAGCTTCCTGTTCCAGCACAGCCCAAGACGTATTTTCAGATTTTCTCAGATGTCACCAGACTGGCTAGTAGGAGGACAAAAGGTTGCATTCGCATTCCTTAGCTGTGACAGTGGGAGGATATAAATTCCCACAAGATTTGCACTGTGGGATTAAAGGGAGGTGGAAATCTGTTGTAGATCAGGCCACTGTTAAAGCAGGAAGATCTACTCTAAACAGACGTCAGTAAAGAAGTAGAATTTAAGAATGATATCAGAAAAGGCAGGGGAGAGGGAGTATAGGGAGTGATATGTCTGAGAGATAAGTTCCTGTTGTATTTAAGATGTCTCTTCTCTTAACGGTGGATAAAAAGGAAATTTAAGACAACGCAATCAATAAGGAAGCTGTCCACCTCTAAAATAAGGGTTGTTTTAAAACAGCCTGAAATAATGCAGCTGGCATAGCAAAAACCTGATTTCTGGAATTCTTTTTCAAGGAAAACTCCAGCAAAAAGGACCGAATGCTCCAGCCAGCTGGGAATTAAAGTCTACAACATCTTTAAAACACGCTAAAGTTGGGAAACACTGGTCTTGAGGATGTCAGAGCAGTCTCAAAGCTACGACGTTTTGTTAGAGGTCATGCTTTTCACAAAAAAGGAGAAAGCTGTTTTGATTGGAGTAGAAAATGGTCAAGAAGAGTTTAGTGTCGTAAGCTAATAGTCATATAGATTATACAGCAATATGGAGATGATAGCGTGGTTATCCTACAACAGATGCTTCATTTAGGCCTGTCTCTTAAATCCTAATCTTGCTCAAATATCCAGGGTGCCTCAAAAGTTGCTTTTTCAAGAGGCAACTGAATTTTCTTTGCTTTTCCTGGAAGACCCCTTCTCATCCAAGAAGCTTCTTATAACTGAACTGAAGAAGCTTCTTGGATGAGAAGCAAAACGTCCTCAAGGAAAAACAAAGGAAATCCAGTTGCCTTTTGAAAAAAAGCACCTTTGGGACAACCATGACTTACCTGGATGACTGAGAATCTCCCTAGACACTCAAATCTAGAATTTTTTTTTATTTCCATGTTAAATACTGTGGACTTTGGCTGGTTCTCAATGAATCCTCAAATTCATTTTAAATGAAAACTTTTGCATTCAAAGCCTTTAAAAACACTGGGCAGCTGCCTTGGGTTGCTTTTTTTTTTTTTTTGGTGCAAAGCTTTTGGACCATTTTGATTTTGGAGAGTGGGTGAAAATGAATAGCAGCTGGCCTCTTTAAATATGTCTTGTTTTGCAAGCCAGCGCATTTTTCTGTAGGTGTTGATATATTGACAAAACAAAGGGTGCGCCAAATGGTTCACACACACACACACACACATACTGACCCAACTGGTACCACTTGAATCTAGCATTGATCAAGTAACCCAAATGATACGAAGAGGTAATGACACTTGGAAGGCTGTTTGTGACCAGAATAGACTTGCAGGACAAGCATGGAGTCCGAACAGCTGAAAGCAATAAATAAAATGCAGGGGAAAATAATCCAGCAGTTAAAAGCAGATTGATTGTAGGGCATGTTAGAGGAATACATACAATTCCACGCTCATTCGGGTTATAGACACACAGTTAATGATATAGTTAACTGTATTGCTATTTCTGTTTCTGTTTTGCTTTATATGAATGGTGACTTAGATTTGCAGCTGGGAAGTAATTTAGAGTGTTGGGACAAGATCTGATTTAAGCTAATTACAAAGAACTCTTTGCACAGTGTCTGTTGCCCGAGTTGTGTTCATCTTAGTACTTTGCGGAGGAGATCCAGTGAGTTGGTCCCCCCTGGAGATGGTACTTAATAGCATGTAATAACATACTGTAATTTATTAACCTGTTTTATACTACTAGGTTTTGGCTAGGTTTTCCACACATATATATTAAAGCATCCTAAAAATGTATCTAAATCTTGCAAAAGTGACCTTTTATGCTGATCAAGGTGTCCTCAGAAAGTGTGCCCTCCCCCTCCAAAAAAAAGAGGACAAGGTGCCATCGAGCCAATGTCAACTTTCAGCAGCTATATAGATTTCCTCGTTGGGGGAAAAAAAAGATGATTAAATAAAATTAGGTCTAAAATCCGACGTTCACATTGGAAGAGCGCACATTTGCTCATAAGATTCAACAAATGCATTTGCTTGCCTGTTACAAAGAAGAGTTTTTACTGTGTGTCGCATTTTTGCATTCACAGAACAAGTCGCCAGTTCGGGGGGGGGGGGGGGAAGAATTGTCTTCATGGATGCCTGTTTATCAACCACAGTTGATAGTTGAAAGTTATCTGCGCTGAGAACGTTAAAAAACGCTCAGAGTCTCGGGAGCTAAACGTTCTGTGGCTCTCAGTGCACTGTTGTGGGACGTGTGGCCGAACCCACAAAGGAATCTCTTCCAACTTCCACAAAGGAAGTTGTCTCTTGGAACTTCCTAATGCACCTGAACTTAAAATGGTACAACTCCAGTAAACGAACCCTATGGTAGATGTTGAGAAAATTTAATTTTCAACGAAGCATTAAACAGCACCGTTTACCTGAAAGAAACCAATGGCTTCTTTGCTCACCACCATTATTAATTTTCAGGAGTTTAGAAAACAGCAGCTGGGGCAGGAGCTAAGAACTCAGTTCAGGTATCATTGCAAAGAATTTAATACTTCCTGGTGGCCTCACGAGCCACTTGTCTAATGGCCGGGTCTGTTTTTTGCACATTCAGACTCAAAGAGTATATTTTTCTCCGCACTGGCACTACAGCTGGAGAGAGGGACTCGTCTCAGGATTATGCTTGCAATGCTTCTTCCTTTACAGGAAAGGAGAAAGCTCTGCCTGGCAACAACAGTCATTTGACAAGGACTCTGACATTCCAGCAAAAAAAAAAAAAAAGTTCATTGACTGAATTTAACAGGGGGAAGAAAAAAGCTTTCCTGAAGGTTCATGTGCTTAGCGACTGCTATGCTGTCTGTCCAGGTGTAAATCTATCTCATAATAGCATTGGGAAATAATCATCATTAAGAGTTTAAGCGTTCAGATCTCTCTCTGCGGAGCTACTATGCCCATGAATGCAGAGTAGGGCCCATCAGAAGCAGCAGCAAGAATCATCATTGTTCCCTTAAAAGTATTCCTTTTTCTTCTTAAAACGTAAAAATAAGCAACTAATGTCGGATAGCCTGTTCTTGCCCCCTTTAACCCGCACTTGCGTTTACAGGCTACTAGGTAAATCTCGGCTTTGTCGTTCGTTCTTTCGGTCAACTTCATCCGCTCGTTGTTGTTTTTTAGAGTTTGCTATTCAAGTGATCGAGCCTGGCCTTTGTGGAAAATCCCCCATCGAAAGCTGAATTGAGGACGTCATCCAAGGTGCTGGCCATCACAAAATTGAGATCCTGCCGTACGTTGGCAGGGATTTCTTCAAGGTCCTTTTCATTCCTTTGAGGGATGATGACGCTCTTCAAACCAGCTCTGTGCACGGCCAAAACTTTATCTTTTATTCCGCCGACCTATGAAGAAGACAGGGAGCATCAGAACAAGAGAGAGAGAGAGAGAGCGCGAATGAGAGAGAGAGAATGAGACAGAGAATGAAAAAGAATGAGAGACAGAATGAGAATGAAAGAATGAGAGAATGAAAGAGAGAGAGAATGAGAGAAAGAATAAGAGAGAATGAGATAAAAATGAAAAAAAATGAGAATGAAAGAATGAGAAAGAGAATGAGAATGAAAGAGAGAATGAGATACAGAGAAAGAGAGAGAGAGAGAGAAAGAGAGAGAGAATGAGAAAGAGAAGAATGAGAGAATGAAAGACAGAATGAGAGAGACAGAGAAAGAGAAGGAGAAAGAGGAGAATGAAAGAATGAGAGAATGAGAAAGAGAATGAGAATGAAAGAGAGAATGAGATACAGAGAAAGAGAGAGCGAAAGACAGAGAGAGAATGAGAATGAGAAGAATGAAAGAATGAGAGAATGAAAGACAGAATGAGAGAGACAGAAAAAGAGAGAATGAGAAAGAGAAGGAGAATGAAAGAATGAGAAAGAGAATGAGAATGAAAGACTGAGAGAATGAAAGAGAGAATGAGAGTGAGACAGAGAAAGAGAGAAAAAGAGAGAGAAAAAGAGAAAGAGAAAGCAGAAGCCTTTCAAGCAAGAAAGGAGCCATTTGGGGACTCATGTCCAGAGAAGGCCCATTGCATTCCCAATCTGGGTAATTCTCTCTTGTTAACTGAATTTTATAAACTATGTTCAGGACAGCAGCTGCAACCTTATTCTGACTCCAGAGAAAAAGACACAGCAGCTTCCTACTGTGTCTTCAACGGAGAGGCAGGAGGGGAAGCCAAAGATGGGATGCATAACAAAGGAACTCCAGCAACTGTTTTTGTGTGTGTGTGTTTCAATAGGAAGCTGCGGATATAAATACAAGAGACAAATCCTTTTGGTGCCCTTTTGTCTTGCACATCTTATCTCATGGGTGGGAGACCCAGTTTCCACTCTTGGATCCATTGGCAAACTACCGTGTTAAGAACTAACTTTCGCAAGAATATGCTACCTTCTTTGGAAAATAAAAATATCTATAAAAAGAACATGCTGGCTGGGGAATACTGGGAGTTGAAGCCCACACATCTGAGTTGTCAAAGTAGAGAAACAGTGCTCTATGGTAACGTTAGGAAACACTTCACTTTGAAGGCCACGTTTGTTCATTGGTTTGACCACCTATCTCACGCACAGTGATGGAAAACCAAACCATTTCAAGGATCACCCATTCATCTACGAAAAAATCGAAATTGCAAATTTCAAATCGTAAATGGGGCTTAGCTGACGGGACGGAGAAAATTGTAGTGGGGGACAATGCTGAAGAATATAATTCTGGAGAGTCAGGGAAATCTTGCATCCTAAGGAGCAGTTTCTTTGAGAAATGCCAGGATTTTAAAACCCCTCACTTATTTTCAAAAGCTTTCAAGCCTGAGATGAACGTGCTGTTAATTTACAAGAAATGACCTCTTTGGTATGTTCATTAAGGAACTGGAAAGATGCTACAGATCTTATCCAGATCTTTCTACAGCAATCCTCCATATCTGCCTGCACAGATAGAGCTTCATCCTTTTAAACAGCGGGGCCAGGAATTGAGTGTGAAGTTTTTGGAATGCAAAGCAGAGCCCCTAACCCTGACTTGTAAGAGTCCTTTTGCATGGGACAATTTCAAGGTACTGGATTAGAGGAAAGGTTAAATGAAGGCTGCTTTGCTTGTCCTTCGACAATAAAAGCTCTGGTAAGAAGTATTAATTTCAGAGAGGCAGAAACCGTCAGCGAGCAAGTTAAGCCAGCAGAAGCCACCACCTCTAGCTTTGCAAACATATTCACGGTATTCAGTTACTGTGCTAAGCCATGTTTGAATGAATCACAATGGACTTCAGTTGGTGGGGCACGGAAAGCCAAAACTAACAAGCTTATGCCTTAATATGCTAAGTAAAGCCGGTTATTAAATGGCCCCATTACTAGGTGAGAGCTGGTTGGCTCTCTTCAGCTTTTATCAGTCACGTATTGTACGGGGGTGGGGGATGGTTTACGGCTGGCTAAATTTGGTTAATAGATAGATAATAGATAGGTAGAGATGATGATAGATAGGCAGGCAGGAAGGCAGGCAGACGATAGATATATAATATACAGACAGACAGATGAGATGGATGGATGGATGGGTGGGTGGATGGATGGATGAGAGAAAGATTAGATAGATAGATAGATAGATAGATAGATAGATAGATAGATAGATAGATAGATAGATAGATAGATAGATAGATGAGATGAGTGGATGGAGACAGATAGACAGACAGACGAGAGAGAGAGAGGAGATGGATGGATGGATGTATAGATAGAAATGATAAATAGATAATAGATACATAGATGATAGATAGATAGATAGATAGATAGATAGATAGATAGATAGATAGATAGATAGATAGATAGACAGATAGATGGAAAGAAGCAATTATCTGCCTGTCTCTAAGCAGGTGTTCTCTTCTGCAAGTTACTGGCTGCCTTGCTGTAATCCATACTCATGCCAAGAGTTCTCTCTCTAGATAGAGATCCAAACCATATGCCACACATCTCTTTAAAAAAAAACTTGACATTTTTCCATCGCCTGTTCCAGTTTGCGCTAAACACCACACCTTCTCATTCTGAAAGGAGATCCATTTTAATTAAGGAAATCTAGATGCTTATCCCATTTCCAACCACAGTGCCTCTCAAGAATGAGAACGTTTCTGGGGCCTTCTAGATGCGAACGGAGACAGGGATACCTTCCTTCACAGGCCCCTGAGCTTAAGAGGAGTGACATCACCAGAGCTTCCAGTTAAGCATCATCTGACGACGGGAAACCCTGCAGTTGCAAGAAATCGCCGGGCTCTGATCTTCCCTGAATCTCGCCATTGCCATTGGGATGCTGGCTTACTCCAATGTAAAGGAGCTGCACCAAATCTAGTGGCGCAGCCCTGCAAAGCAGAGATCTAATAAGGGAAGGCTTCAGAAAGCTCTCTAGGAAATGAAGGTTGCCAGGATAGGTATTCTTAAAATAAAGAAGGGGGGGAAAAAATCGGAGCTGATCCGGGGGCGGTTAAAAGCTTTAACCCATCATGATCTCTAAACAATACTTACTGGAAGAACAAGTCCTCTTAGCGTAATTTCCCCAGTCATGGCTACATCTGAACGCACCAGCCGCCCACTGAAGAGGGAGGCAAGGCAGGTTACTATGGTAACGCCCGCAGATGGTCCATCTTTTGTGACAGCTCCAGCTGGGAAGTGCAGATGGATGTCTGTGTTGTCAAGGAGATCAAAACTTCCAGAAGCTTTAAGAAAGAGAAAGGGGTTTGCAGATTGGTGCTAGGCCAGTCTTTGTTCTAAAAATAAATAAAAGAAACCCACCCCAGGCGCTGGAAGGCTTGAATTCCTAACATGTTTCCATTTTGGAAGAAAACCTGTATTGAAAGGAGAAGAAGTACCAGCGAAAGGAGGAAGGGGGGGAGGTGAAAAACACCTGCATCAATATACACACTTCTAGCTTTTAGAAAAGGGGAAAAAATTAACCTGCCCTAGGTGAAGATTAGATTAGATTGATGGCAGAAGGAAGTTAGTGCCTTTCTGGTGTAATGATGCATGCTAATGAATCCTACCTAAAAACAAACAAACATTTTATTTACCCTTCAAAATCACTACAATTTATCGTTTATTGATGAAACGTATCTGCCCTCCATTTAGCTGGCACGTGATTCTAGGCAGCTTACAATCGGATAAAACTATAGTATAAAAGTGAAAAGAGTAAGTAATGAAGCCATAAATACATTAAAATGGGCAAGATATAATTATAATCGTTGTTGTTCTTATCGATCATCACACAGCCAGATGTTCAGACTGGGTTTGGCATTTCTGTCTACCTATCGAGTCATTATTATTATTACTACTATTATTTTATTCATTAAACATGAAACTCAAGTCAACTGAACATTTAAAAATGTAACACAAATATGATTGACCGGTACTGATGGTTGATATGGGTTGCTGCCAGCATCCTAGGTATCAACCAAGTATCTTCTTAAAATGTATTGTTGTAATAATAATAATAATAATAATAATAATAATAATAATAATAATAATAATAATAATAATAATAATAATAATAATAATAATAATAATAATAATTTAATTTGTATACCGCCCTTCTCCCAAAGGACTCAGGGCGGTTAACAGCCAGATAAAATAACAGTCAAGATACATACAATATTACTAAAAACAATAATTAAAAAAAATATTAAATTTGGCCCAAATTTTACAATACTTTCAAACCCTATAGAACTGATTAAAATTTAAAACCCATAAAATCATCTAAAAAATTAAAAAAAATTAATTTTAAAAAATTAAAGCGAGAGAGCGGGTCACCCGAAACAGGGCAGCCGGGCAATTATCTGCCGATGCAATAAGGGAGGAAATGCAGGTACGCTTAGCCTCCCTCAATGCCACCAGATAGGTCTGAATAAATGATCTAACCCGTGTTCGGTCAGCTTCTGAACGGCTGGACCTCCAGGCACTCTCTAGGCATCTTTTCTGGCGCTTCATCTCCCTCAGCTCCTCAGAGAACCAAGGAGCTGGTTGAGACATGCGCCGGGTCAGAGGCCGCAAAGGCATGACACAGTCCAAAGCCCCAGCCGCGGCCCGTTCCCAGGCCGCGACTAGTTCTTCAGCCGTGCCGCGGGCCAGGAAATGGCCCAAGCTCCGTCAGGAACCTCTCTAATGAACTTTTATTCATTAGACATGAAATTCAGTCAACTGAACATTTAAAAATGTTGTCACAAATACCATTGACTGGTATCAATGATATCATATCATCATCATCGCCATCATCATCATTATTATTGGTAAAAACGTAACTAACCAAGGACCTAGGAGCTGTTAAGGTAGCATCTGAGTATATAGGCAGTTCCAAGTAATTATTATTATTATTGTTGTTGTTGTTATTAAACTTATTTGTCACTGATCTTGCCAACATAAGCCACAACTTTCTCCTAGCAATGGTAATGCTTCATTCCAAACAAAAAAAGATGACTGGTCTATAAGATCTATAGCGAGACGCCGCTAAAAGGACACATCGGGTTGGCACCAGCCTCCCCTACCGTTGGTCAGTTGGTATCTCTTGGCGTTGCTCCGCAGCCAGCTGATGGCGAGGTGGGCCGATTCCTTCATGACGTCCCCCAACTGCCCGGTTAGGGTCAATTGGCCTTCCCCATCCATCCGACTGGCTTCCACAAACATGATCTCTCCGCCTAATGGCGTCCAGGCCAAGCCTATCGCTACGCCTGGTTGATTCAGCCGCACGGAGACCTGGAAGGAAGGAGAGGCCGGATGCTCACAAGTCATTTCATCTGCATCTAAAATACAGCATAAAATGCTAAAAAACCTGCAGCTGCCAAAAATGCCAACACAGTTCTAGACTGCATAAACAGAGGGATAGAATCAAGATCATGTAAACTCTTAATACCACTTTGTAATGCCTTGGTAAGGCCACACTTGGAGTCCTGCATCCAGTTTTGGTCGCCATGATGTAAAAAAAAGATGTTGAGACTATAGAAAGTGCGCAGAGAAGAGCAACAAAGAGGATTAGGGGACTGGAGGCTAAAACATATGAAGAATGGTTGCAGGAACTGGATATGTGTAGTGTTATGAAAAGGACTAGGGGAGACATGATAGCAGTGTTTTGATATCTCAGGGGCTGCCACAAAGAAGGAGGAGTCAAGCTATTCTCCAAAACACCTGAGGGCAGGACAAGAAGGAATGGGTGGAAACGAATCAAGGAGAGAATCAACTTAAGAACTGAGGGGAAATTTCCTGACAGAACAATTAACCAGTGGAACAACTTGCTTCCAGAAGTTGTGAATGCTCCAACACTGGAAGTTTTTAAGAAGAGATTAGATAACCATTTGTCTGAAGTGGTGTAGGATTTCCTGCCTGGGCAGGGGGTTGGACTAGAAGACCTCCAAGGTCCCTTCCAACTCTGTTATTATTATTATTACTATAAGATGTTGATGTCTGCCAGCATAACACTCATCTGACAAAAGTTGAGCTAAGAACTAAGAATTAATTGGTGTCTTCTGTGGTGACACACTGGTGTGCATGTGCAAGCACACCAGAGCTGGCTGGCCTGTGCAGGCACACCAGCCAGCATGCATGCATTCCAGTTTGGGCCGTCGGTCCTGAAAAGACCTCCAAGGTTCCTTTCAACTCTGTTATTCTATTGTAAATTCTTGGGTACAGAAGTGGCCAAAATTTGAAATGTTAAGCTATAAGGACTCAGATGGTTGGGGCCAAGAGGCTGACTCTGTAAACTGCTTAGAGAGGGCTGTGAAAGCACTGTGAGGCGGTAGATAAGTCTAAGTGCAGTTGCCATTTGCTTTGGCACATGAGTAACCCAATACAGCTTTTTCAGGATTGGGTGGGCCAGGCCAGGCAGAATACAACTCGCTGGTTCTTAATGGTATTACAGGCAATCAATGTGCAGTACAGGTAGTGCTCGACTTACAACAGTTCATGTAGTGACAGTTCGAAGTTACAACGGCACTGAAAAAGGGACTTATGAGCGTTTTTTTCAAACTTATGGCCATCTTTATGGTCACGTGATCAAAATTCATTTTGCCACCTCCTGAAAAGTGAAGTCAATGGGAAAGCCAGATTCATTGAACAACCATGTTACTGGCTTAACAACTGCCGTAATTCACTTAACAGCTGTGGCAAGAAGGATTGTAAAAGGGGACAACTCTCACTTAACAAATGTCTCACTTAGTAACAGACATTATAGCCTCAAAAAAAGAACTACCTGTATTTCTGAACATAAGTCATTCTGCTTTGAAACTTTAAAGCCCCTTGCAACTTGGGATGTAGACTATAAATGTCAGTGCGCACATACCCTCCATGTAGTCCAACTACAGCCATATTTGAAGATCCTTCTCCAGATGCTGTCACCTCATTTTGCCATGAAGATAATTAAAAAGGACCTTTTCAATTGCAACTCTTTAATTATGTTTAGGGTCAGATCTAATTACCGCGTGGGTGCAAGCTCGCCAAGGAATCTCAAGGTTGCAGGAATGGAAGTTGAGAAGACGACAACACCATCCCTCGCCCACTTCTCCATGTGGATGTATCCGTATAATTCCCAGGAATTAAGCTCACCTTAACTCTTTTATATGGGACACGGTGGCTCCTTGGCTAAGATGCTGAGCTTGTCGATCAAAAGGTTGGCAGTTCAGCGGTTCGAACCCTACTGCCGCCTAACAGGGTGAGCTCCTGTTACTTGTCCCAGCTTCTGCCAACCTAGCAGTTCGAAAGCACGTCAAAAAATGCAAGTAGAAAAATAGGGACCACCTTGGTGGGAAGGTAACAGCGTTCCGTGCGCCTCTGGCATTGAGTCATGCCGGTCACATGACTATGGAGACAACTTCGGACAGCGCTGGCTCTTCAGCTTTGAAATGGAGATAAGCACCCTAGATTCGGGAACGACTAAGACATATATGCAAGGGGAACCTTTACCTTTACCTAACTCTTCTTTCTTTTAATATGCCTTATATATATCACTGGTCCAATATCTGCAATAACTTTGCAAAACAGTTCTTTCAAATCCAGGTCTCCCCACCCCCCCAGCTTTTATTTCAGAATTCGACTCAACATATCCAGATTGCACAGCTCCCTTCCTTTCCCTAAATGAGTAAAGTTTTGATTCTGAAGTGTCCCGGTTCCTTTTGCAGGAACTGCATAGAGTACCAGCGCTTGCAAGCTCACGGGCCTAAGGTATTTGTTTTAGAAATATTTCATGGGTGGAGGGGAGGCCTGCTTCCCTTTCCAGAAGGCTAATTGATTCAATTAATTTCGGTTTTGGGTTTCTCTTCCTCCGGCCAAGCGCTGCCAAGATTTCCAGCTAGTTATTGATGGCAGAGGGGAGGTCAGAGGTTAAAACTCTCCGAGCTGAGGAGGAGAAAAAAAAAAAGAAAGAAAGAAAGAAAGAACGAGAGGCCCACGGCAAGCTGGAGGAAAGACAAACAAATGGAACCAAGGAGGAATGTTTTCCACTGAGACCCCAAAAGAGAAAAAGACACGGCAGTTAAAGTAAGGCCAAGGAAGCTGTTTCAGCACTTATTGTTTGAGGTTGCTACCTAGTGATGTTGGCCAATGGCCACATTCAGATGGTGGCCATCTGGAGCTGTTTTTAACTCTCCGCTGGTCCAGAATGTGTATATGTTTCTTGAAGGTTTAATCTGTGGTTCCAAAGTCACCAGATCCCTTCTAGCCCCACGATCTATATTTTAACGGAGCTATCACAGGTAGGAAAGGGCTCAGTGGCTGACGCTGAGCTTGTTGATCGAAAGGTTGACAGTTCAGCGGTTCGAATCCCTAGTGCCGCGTAACGGGGTGAGCTCCCGTTACCTGTCCCAGCTTCTGCCAACCTAGCAGTTTGAAAGCATGTAAAAAAAATGCAAGTAGAAAAATAGGGACCACCTTTGGTGGGAGGGTAACAGCGTTCCGTGCGCCTTTGGCGTTTAGTCATGCCGGCCACATGACCACAGAGATGTCTTTGGACAGCGCTGGCTCTTCGGCTTTGAAACGGAGATGAATCAAGCAACAACTGATCTGCACAAGCCGTGAGGCCAACCAAGAAAAGAAACAGAACAGAAGCAGCAATGGAAGAAAACCAAGAAGTACCTCCAGTTCATACATCGGTGGCCCCAGGATGTCCTTCAAGGCATGGAAGTCAATTAAAATGGGCATTTCAGGGGGCAGAGCTAGGTCGGAGGCGTCATGGAGGGTTTCCGATTTCGGCTCTTCTGCGATGTGTTCTTTCCAATCTGGAAGATAATTAAAAGGGGGGGGGGGAAATATTGATCACTTTTCTATCTGAAAACAGGGGTGGGGGGTGGGGCGGGAAACATTCTGATGACAACTCCCAAAGAGCATGATGCTATTCCATTGAAGAAGAATCTACAGTTAGTTCTTGACTTAACAATAGATCGTTTAATGACCATTCAAAGTTACAACGGTTCATTCAGTGACCGTTCAAACTTACAGCTGCACTGAAAAAAATGACTGTTTTTTCACACTTACGACCGTTGCAGCATCCCCACAGTCACGTGATCAAAATTCAGTGATTCACCTAACAACAACTGTGGCAAGAAAGGTTGTAAAATAGGGCAAAATTCACTTAACAGATGTCTCACTAAACAACAGGAAATTCGGGCTCAATTGTGGTCGTAAGTCGAGGACTACTTATAATAAGCCAAAATATGACTAATACTTTGGGTCATGCATGCAATCTGGACAAGCAAACATTGTTTAAAACCCGGCAGAATATAATCTTGCTATAAAAAGTTGTGCTCCACGAAAATGAATTCACCTAAACCAAGTTTTGTTCCAGACAAGTTGAAGACAGACTGGGGTTCGATACCACACAAAGCCATGGTTTGTTGAATAAGCCAGGATTCTGTCTTTCAATCAAAGCAAACTAACCACGGCTTCCTTAGCCAATTTCTGATTTGTTCTCCCTCTCCGCGGAGACCTGTTTCCACTTGGCAATTTTCTAGCCTGGAACAAACCAGTCATTAAAACTAACCACAAATAAACCATGCAGCTCGTCTTCACACCCTGGCCTAAATTACAGCATCGGTTGGTTAACCCACAATTAACTCTGGTATCAACCTGATTTCTTGCCTGCACATGCGCTACTATTATTCCCTCAGCCTTGTTTGCACATTATGTTATTCACAAAAGCACAGTGGGCTGAGCTTCAAATAGTACCTTGGCCATAATACAATTTCCTTTTATTATTTTTGGCGTAACGTGAGGGCCAAATGGAGAGAAAATTCACTTTCCAGTTTTGCTCTTGTTTAGTTCGGACTTTTGAATTAATCCCTCATGGAAAACATTTTTTGGGTGGATTGTGCCAGGTTTGGGGTTCTTTTAGGGCAGGGTTCTCCAAACTTGGCAACTTTTAAGACGCATGGCCTTCAAATCCCAGAATCCCCGACTAGCCTTTAATTAGTTTATAAGTAATTCAAGTACCTAATACTCCTTCCTTCTCCTGTTTTTCCCAAGACGACAATCCTGAGAGGTGAATTGGGCTGAGGTTGACTGCCCGAAGTCACCCAGCCTCCTTTCGTGCGCATGGAAGACCATCTCGTGACAATTGGCCCAAAGTCAACCAGCCAGCTTTCATGTGTATAGAGGGACTAGAACTCCCCGACACCTAGTGATTGGTCCAAAGTCACCCAGTTGGCTTTCATGCCTAAGGTGAGGGTGGAACTCACCATCTTCTGATGATTGACCCAAAGTCACCCAGCCAGTTTTCATATCGAAGGCAGTACTAGAACTCATAGTCTCCTGGCGATTGACTCAAGTTACCCAGTTGGCTTTCATACCTAAGACAAGAGTAGAACTCACCATCTCCTGATTTCTACCCTGGTACCTTATTAACCAGGACCTATTGAGGGTACAGCAAACCTCTCTTATTTTTGCTGCCTACCCAACTGGAATTGGAATTGAAGCAAGCTTTGACCAACCAGAATCCGTGGCCACGGAGCTGGATTCAGCTTTTCTCCATGACAAATTCCACATTCAGGACAAATCCGATTCACTCCGGCATTGGCCCAGAATCATCTTCACCATCTTCATCATCTTCTTCTCCTTCCTTTTTTTCTTCTTCCTCTTCTTCTTCCTTCTTCTCTTTCTCCTCCTCTTCCTCTTCTCCTTCTCCCTCTCTTCCTTTTCCTTCTCCTCCTCTTTTTCCTACTACTACTACTTTCCTCCTCTTCTTCCTACTACTTCTTTCTTCCTCCTTCTCTTCTTCCTACTACTACTACTTTTTTCTTTCCTCCTCCTTTTCCTTCTCTTCTTCCTACTACTACTATTTTCTTCTTTCCTCCTCCTCCTTTTCCTCCTCTTCTTACTACTACTACTACTATTTCTTTCTTCTTTCCTCCTCCTCCTCCCTAATTTTTCAAACAAAGGGAAAAAAAACCCCGTGCTTGTTTGGAAGACGGGGATGCGATTCAAATGCCAGCACCAGGCAAAGGGCAAATCCTTCCCCTGCCCATTTTGCCAGCTTCCCTTTCATTGCTCCGTTTTGCCGGCTGCCATTTCAGACCACACCAAGGCAGCTGGGTCGGCAACAGTCATGCGGTAGGATTTCCTCCAAATGGTCAAAAACAAAGACCAAAACGGGGTGGTAAAAAACAAAAAAAGAAAAAAAAAACCTTGAATTTTACACCATTCGGAAAACATTCCACTTGCTGTTTCTTTCCTTGCTGGCAGCAATTTCCAGCTCCAGTTTCTATCCTGTAAATAACTTATTTTGTTGAATTGTGGTGGTGGGGAGAAGGGCGGGGAGGAGTCACAGAAGACAAAGCTGCCTTTTTGTTCTGCATTTAGTAGTAAACATGTCCCTCTAAGGTTGCAAGGGAGAAGCTTTCGGCCTCTTCCACTGGTAACCCCAGAAACCTAAAAAATAATAATAATAAATGCATCTGGAGCCCGTGAGGTTTTGCAAGGGGATGAGAATTGACTTCAGAATCGGACTAGATCTGGAAGGGACCTTGGAGGTCTCCTAGTCCATCCCTCTGCTCAAGCAGGAGATCCTGTATCATTTCAGACAAGTGACTGTCCTAGTCTTTTCTTAAAAACTTTGAATGATGAAGCACCTACAACTTCTGGAGGCAAGCCGTTCCACTGGTTAATTGTCCTCACTGTTAGTAAGTTTTTCCTTAGTTCTAAGTTGCTTCTCTCCTTGATTAGTTTCCATCCACTGCTTCTTGTCCTGCCTTCAGGTGCTTTGGAGAAGAGCTTAATCAGAATAGAGCTGGAAGGGATCTTGGAGCAGCGGTGCGTTTCAAATTTTTTTTACTACCGGTTCTGTGGGTGTGGCTTGGTGGGCGTGGCAGGGGAAGGATACTGTAGAATCTCCATTCCCACCCCAATCTAGGGGAAGGTTACTGCAAAATCCCCATTTCCTCCCGATCAGCTGGGACTTGGAAGGCAGAGAATAGATGGGGGCGGGGCCAGTCAGAATTTTTACTACCGGTTCTCCGAACTACTCAAAATTTCCGCTACTGGTTCTCCAGAACTGGTCAGAACCTGCTGAAACCCACCTCTGCCTTGGAGGTCTTTTAGTCCAACCCTTGCTCAAGCAGAAGATCCTATACCAGGGGTCTCCAACCTTGGTCCCTTTAAGACTTGTGGACTTCAACTCCCAGCAAAGCTGGCTGAGGAACTCTGGGAGTTGAAGTCCACAAGTCTTAAAGGGACCAAGATTGGAGACCCCTGTCCTATACCATTTCAGACAAGTGGCTGTACAATCTTTTCTTAAAAGCATCCAGTGATGAAGTACCCACGAATTCTGCTGGCAAGCTATTCCCCTGGTGAATTGTGAAGTTTCTCCTCAATGCCAGTTTGCTTCTCTCCTTGCTTACTTTCCATCCATTGCTTCTTGTCCTGCCTTCGGGTGCTTTGGAGAATAGCTTAATCAGAATAGAGCTGGAAGGGACCTTGGAGGTCTTCTAGTCCAACCCTCTGCTCAGTCAGGAGACCCCATACCATTTCAAACAACTAACTGTCCAGTCCCTTCTTTAAAACCTCCAGTGATGGAGCATCCACAATTTCTGGAGGCAAGTTGTTCCACTGGTTAATAGTTCTAAATGTCAGGAAATTTCACCTTAGTTCTAGGTTGTTTCTCCCCTTGGTTAGTTTTCCATCCATTATTTCTTGTCCTGCCTTCTGGCGCTTTGGATAAATAAGGGGACTATCAACATTTGGGCTTGAATATGGGTCTTCCTCGAGTTACAACCATAACTGAGCCCAACATTGATGTTGCTAAGTGAAACATCTGTTAAGTGAGTTTTGCTCCATTTTTCTTTTTTTTTTGGCCAAGGTTAGGGTTAGGGAATAGTTGATGTAACAGAAACAAGAGCTTCATTGCACAGGGCAACCAGGTTTTGTATGCAAACCTAGATCAGGGGTGGGGGAACGATGATCTTCTTTACGACCTGTGGATCTCGACTCCCAGCCGTGGAATTCTGGGAGTTGAAGTCCGCAGATCGTAAAGAGGCATTCGCTCCCCATCCCTGACGTAGATTGGAAAAAAAAAACCCACAACTTTTTTTCCCCTTTAATTTGAATTTATATCCCGCCCTTTTCCAAAGACTCAGGGCGGCTTACATTGTGTAAGGCGATAGTCTCATCCTATTTGTATATTTATATACAAAGTCAACTTATTGCCACCCCCCAACAATCTGGGTCCTCATTTTACGTACCTTATAAAGGATGGAAGGCTGAGTCAACCTTGGGCCTGGTGGGACTCGAGCCTACAGTAATTGTAATTGCAGGCAGCTGTGTGTTAATAACAGGCTGCATTAGCCTGGTGAGCCACTTCCCAGCCCAACTTGTAACATATACCATGTTTCCCCGAAAATAAGGCCGAGTCTTATATTATTTTTTGCTCCAAAAGATGCATTGGGACTTATTTTCTGGTTGGGTCTTATTTTTGGGGAAATACGATACTAATTGAGTCCGTCTGGCTGACAATCTTAACTGGGGCTTATTTTGGGGGGCAGGGCTTATATTACAAGCATCCTGAAAAATCATGCTAGGGCTTATTTTTCGGTTGGGTCTTATTTTCGGGGAAGTTTCTTACCAGTCCCATATGATAGCACTAAGAGTTGTTAACCTAATCTCGTGTAGCTTCTTCTCTGGTAATATTGGACTACTAACTAGAGCATACAAAACATTTGCTAGACCAATTCTTGAATACAGCTCATCTGTCTGGAACCCGCACTGCATATCGGACATTAATACAATCGAGAGAGTCTAGAGATATTTCATGAGAAGAGTCCTCCACTCTTCTACCCGCAATAAAATACCTTATGCTACCAGACTCCAAATTTTGGGCTTAGACAACTTAGAACTAAGCAGACTTCAGTCTCACCTAAGCATAGTACATAAAATTATCTACCACAATGTCCTACCTGTCAATGACTACTTCAGCTTCAACCACAACAATACACGAGTAAATAATAGATACAAACTCAAGGTAAACCGCTCCAAACTCGATTGCAGAAAATACGACTTCAGCAACAGAGTGGTCAATGCTTGGAATGCACTCCCTGACTCTGTAATTTCTTCCCCAAACCCCCAAAACTTTAAGTTTCTACTGTCTACTGTTGACCTCACCCCATTCCTAAGAGGTCTGTAACGGGTGTGCATAAGTGCACCTGTGTGCCTTTCGTCCCTGTCCTAATATTCCTTTTTACTTACTTCTTTCATGTATCTAAATTATGTTTATACTTCTACCTGTTATGTTATATATGATTGACAAATAAATAAATAAAAACAAAAGGTGACTACTTTGATTTGCCAATCTTGTTTTCAGGAGGGGATTTTAAGCTTCTTCCCCTTTTTAGCTGGGCCTTTTGACTTCGGCTAAGAATAAATCCAAACTCTTTAATTGCTCGATTCTTTCTCCTTTGGAAGTAAAGAGGGCTGGGAACAGAAATATGACATAAATAATTAAAATGTGCTTTAAAAGTTGCTTTCGAAATATATGGCCGCAATTATTAGATGCTAACGTAGGCATAGCCAGTTAAGAAAACACGAGGAATATGCCAATAAAAATAATTGTGAAAGACGGGGGCTGACATCTGTTTCTCTCTAGAATGCGAGTGTGTGAGTCACACGAACTTGCGGGTAGTGAACTCTGCATCAACATCTCTCTGTTGCCACCCAAAAGAGTCCCATCTTTAAAAAAAAAAAGATTTGAGGTACAAGTTCAAGAGGTTAAAATGTTCTCACGTTGCACAAAATTCTGTAAAAATAAAAGCTCCAAGTTTCCATATGGTGACAGGATACGTTCTCTTCAATGTCTAACAGGCTTTCAGCCAGACGTAAAAAAAGCGTCTAGAATAATGCTAAGTCTGCAGCCAGTATAAATATGCCTGAATAATCAGTGAGTCTTAAATCTCAGGTTATATGAATATGTGGGAAACACACATGGGCTCAAAGTTTTCAACATAATGAAGACAGGCATATTTTTCAAGAGAGCTGGTAAAGAATTCCGGAACGTACATATTGTAAGTGTTGGAGCCCGTAGATAAAATAGCAATAGCACTTAGACTTATATACTGCTTCATAGCAGTCCCCTCTAAGCGCTTTACAGAGCCAGCCTATTGCCCCCAGCAATCTGGGTCCTCAATTTACTGACCTCGGAAAGATGGAAGGCTGAGTCAACCTTGAGCGGGTCAGGATCTAACTTCTGGCTGTGGGCAGAGTCACCCTGCAATATAGCATTCTAACCACTACGCCACCATGGAAGAAGGAAGGAAGGAAGGAAGGAAGGAAGGAAGGAAGGAAGGAAGGAAGAACAATAGCCCTTAGACTTATATAGTGCTTTACAGCCCTCTCTAAGCAATTTACAGAGTCAGCCTCTTGCTCCCAACAATCTGGGTCCTCATTTTACCAACCTCACAAGAACGGAAGGCTGAGTCCACCTTGAGCCTGGTGAGATTCGATCTGCCAAACTGCTGTCAGCCGGTGATCAGCAGAAGTAGCCTGCAGTACTGCACTCTAACCACTGCGCCACCGTGGCAAATACCTGCTACCTGCTATGACAGGTAATTTTCTGTTTGTATAGCAACCCACTGGAACAAATACAAATCTCCAGCAATGCTATTGGGATCAAACTCCAAAACAAATCAGAACTGGATTTGGAAGGTGTTTGTTTTTAGCCCCAAACAATTTTTTATCTCGTGAGGATGGACAGGAGATGGAAGGCAGGGTGAACAGGGAGAAGTCTCTTCACAGTAACAGACAAAGTTAAACCAGATATTTTTTAATTCTTTTTTTTTTCTTCCAAAAAATTTAACTTGCAGAAAATGACTGCTTTACTTCATGCCGATAGGGAGGCTATCGAATAAATCAGTTGGAAGGGACCTCGGAGGTCTTCTAATCCAACCCGCTGCTCGAGCAGGAGACCCTATAGACTTTCAACAAATGGTTGCAGTCTCTTTTTGAAAGTCTTTGGTGATGGAGCATCCACCACTTCTGAAGGCAAGCTATTCCGTTGGTTATTGGCTCTCACCGTTAGGAAATCTCTCCTTCATTCTAGATTACTTCTTTCCTTGATTAGTTTCCAACTATTGTTTCTTGCCTTGCCTTTTGGTGCTTTGGGAAAAAGTTTGACCCCTCGTCTTTGTAGGAGCCCCTCAAATATTGGAACAGTGCTATCATGTCTCCCCTAATCCTTCTTTTCTTAGGCGTTGTTAGTTGCGAAGTCGTGTCCGGCCAATCGCGACCCCATGGACAAAGTTCCTCCAGGCCTTCCTGTCCTCTACCATCCCCCGGAGTCCATTTAAGCTCACGCCGACTGCTTCAGTGACTCCATCCAGCCATCTCGTTCTCTGTCGTCCCGTTCTTCTTTTGCCCTCCATTGTTCCAAGCATTAGGCTCTTCTCCAGGGAGTCCTTCCTTCTCATTAGGTGGCCAAAGTATTTCAGTTTCCCCTTCAAGATCTGGCCTTCTAAAGAGCAGCCAGGATTGTTCTCCTCTAGGACTGATCAGTTTGATCACCTTGCAGTCCAAGGGACTCGCAGGAGTCTTCTCCAGCACCAGAGTTCAAAGGCTTCTGTTCTTTGGCGCTCAGTCTTCCTTATAGTTTACTTAGATTAGACATACACAATTCTTGTAAGCCTTCTTCATACGTTTTAGCCTCCAGCCTCTTGATTTTTTGCTCTTCTCTGCGCTCTTTCCATAGTCTCAATTAATAATGAAGAGTTAATAATAATTAAGATTAGTATTCTGCTTGCCCCTGGATAGCAGCTTATGGGCTGGAAGCACAGCCTTTGAAAAGTAACACAGGAAGGAGGAAGCAAAGGGAGAAACTCACAACACATGGAAGTTGAAACCCACCCCTGGCCTCAGAGATCAAATTGTGAGCCAAGCAACTGCTTCAGTCACGCATTTACCTCTCAGCTAAGATTTCCTTCTGCCAGCAGATGTGGGGCAGATAATTCTGTTGTCCTCCGTGAGAGATGCAATGCCAAAAACCGGGAAATGGTGTGGTTTTATTTTAGTGAAGGACAAAACATATGCAAATCTAAAACTCAAAACACAGCAAGGCCCCTTCTTGGGAAACTACCCAAGCCAGAAAGCTGGCGAGAGCCCGAGATCGGCCAGAATTTTTAAGAAAGGAGAAAGACGAAAGCAAAACAAAATAAAATAATAATAATAAAGCAGCTTACAAACCTCCTTCTGTCCCTTCCGAGCGATCCGGCCTTGTCTCCTTGTGCTGGCTTTCAGCCACTTTGACAGCCACTGCCCGGCAAATGGCTCCGAGTTTGCGATCCAGAGAGCGAACCCCAGCCTCCCGGGTGTACCTAGCCAAAAGCAACGGACAAGGATACCCTTTTCAGTGTGTGAACAGAAGCAAATATCTTCCAGGGATCTGTTGTGACCCAGGCCCAAGTAGGTAATAGGAAACTCAGTCAGTGTAATAACAAACAAACTTTGTTCGAACAGCTGAGAATTACTTCATTCTCAGCGTAGTTCAACTAAATTAAAGCAAATTCCTCCCAACACAAATTCCTCAATCCTATCACCAACCTTGGTCCAATTAGGCAAACGGCCAAAGGCCTTTCTTGGCAAAAGTTCAGAAGACATCGATACAAAATAAATGCAAGAAGACAAAGCTATCAACATTGTTTTCCGGCAAAGCCCAAACACCGTTGCTGGTCTTTTAAGCCTTATGGCAGGGGCTAATCATCTCCTGGCCTTACTCCCGAGTAGTCCTTTTTGCTTTAGCTACTTTTGCCTTCAGGCTCTTCCTGTTCCTCTGCCTCACTACTGTCAGTCTCTGGAGGCTCTGGAGTTCGCAACTCACTCCCAGATGGCCCTGGCCCCACCTCAGCCTCCAACGCAGAGCTCTCATCCAGGCCTTCCCCAGCCTCCAGGACTGGCCCACGGTCTTCCTCAGCCTCATCGCTGTCCAACTCCGGGGGCTGCAGAGGTTACTAGCTATCCTGAGTTTGGTGAAGAGGGTTCTGCAAATTATTTAAATTGCAAAACAATATAGGCCAAGGGTTGCAATACACCCTAAATTTCTGCACATCAGTAGTTCTGCGGAGGATGCCGATTGTGTTCCCTTGCAGTGGTGGTGGCGAAACGGACAATGAAAACATGGCAGAATTTGTTTATGGAGATTCTCGGTCATCCGGATCATGGTTGCCCCAAAGGTGCTTTTTGCAAAAGACAACTGGGCTTTTGTTTTTTCTTGAAGATGTTTTGCTCCTCATCCGAGAAGCTTCTTCGTTTCTGACTGAATGGTGGAGGATGGAACGATTTACATCCCTTGCAGCCATCGTCCACCGTTCAGCCAGAACTGAGGAAGCTTCTTGGATGAGAAGCAAAACGTGTTCAAGAAAAAACAAAAGCCCAGTTGTCTTTTGAAAAAAAGCATCTTTGGGGAACAAGGCAGAATTTGGCTCTCAAAGTAACACAAAGATAACCGTAGATGATAGGAAGCACACAAACTGGAAATGGTAAGCCAAGATCCCTAAACTCTACTGCTTCTTCTAAGACAAATACCATCCCCCCACACAAACACATTTCTGTTGTCTTCCAGTGTTGCTTCTCTCCTTTGCAAATAATAACACAAGGGCTATCAATAGATTTAAACTCAATGTAATTCGTTCTAATCTTAATTGTAGGAAATATGACTTCTGCAATAGAGTAGTTAATGTCTGGAACGCTCTACCTGATCCTGTTGTTAGTGTCTCTAATCCCCACACCTTTTACCTTAAACTGTGTCCTGTGGACCTTTCCATGTTTCTTAAGAGGTCCCTACGGGGGCGTGCATAAGCGCACCAGCGTGCCTACCATCCCTGTCCTACGGTTCCCAATTATATGTAATCATTCTATGTGTTTATGGCTATGTTTTGCCTATTTATATCCTTTTTTTGTGTGCCAATTTTTTTTTCATGTGTCCATGTCTATGTCTATTCTGTTACTTGTTTTCTTGTTGACAAATAAAATAAAATAAATAAATAAATCTCTTTTCTGTTTCTGAAACCCAAAATGAAGAGGTCTGTTCAAAGACTCAGCGTGAAAAAGTCATTATCTTTGCCCGTGGATTTTTTTTTTTAAAAAAAACCAGAGTCTGCCTTTTCTGCTAATCATTCCACTAGTAATCATAGATAACTGATGTTCAATATTATTGCTACTATTATTGTTATACCGTCTGAACTCCCAATGACCCTGGGAGTTTTGCATAAATTCAAAATACAATTAAGGATGAAGATCTTGTATTAATGAGCAGAGGCACCGATGTTGCAAAAACCCTGCTCTTCGAAAACTCTTGGATAGTACAATATTCCAAATTTAGAATTACTCATTTCCCACAAGCAAAAAAAGTAAATAAATGTGGTACAGAATTGAAAATGCAGAAAATCATTACCGGGTGATGATCACCAGCGTCGCTTCTTGGGGAATCTGAATCTGTTGTGGAGTCAGCCCGTGCTGTTCCAGCTGTTTCGGAATCAAATGCCGGTGTGCAATTTCGATCTTCTCTTCTTGGGTGTATCCTTTGAAAACGGTTCATGAGAAGGAACATTTAGAAATGCCCGTTTTAAAAGAGGGTTGAGACAGCAACCTTGGTTTGAAAGTAGAGAGAGAACGCCCGAGACGAGATATTCCAGATGCCGTATGACAGCTAGTTCTCGACTTACAACCGGGATCACAATTTCTGTTCGCTTAGCAAGTTGTTGAGGGAATCCTGTTCAATTTTATGATCTTTTCGCCATGGTCATTAAGCTCATCCACTGCAGTTGTTGAGCGAATCACGCAGTCATTAAGTGAACTTGACTTTCAATGACTTTATTTGTCAGAAGGCCTCCTGGAATGGGACAACTCGCAGAGGCTGACTGGTCCCCAGCCAACTTGACCCCAGGAAAACTCGCCGCAGGACAATTCAACGTGGGATAACTCAAGGGAGGGACAAGTAGAATTGCAACTCTCACCCCCCCCCCCCATTGTCAAGGACTTCTAACCTGAGAAGGTTCAAACCTAAAGCAAGAAAAGGCCCATTGCAATTCACTTATCCCTTTCTTGAGTCATCCCGTATTTGAATTGTTCCGCGATGGGTTTTTCCATGGGGAGTTGTCCCACACTGAGTTGGCCAGGGAGAGTTGGCGGGGGTGAACTGTCCTAGCACCCCCTCTCAGGAAGATTGCAAATGGCGATAACGTGATGCTGGGATGCTGTAGCCATTGTAAATACGTTGTCAACCCCGAAGCCATTTTGGGAGCATCCTCAGGGCTGCCACAGCTACGCTGGTTGGAGCTGTGGGAACGGGAACAGGGTGTAGAGATAGCTGGGGACTTGTAGCCAAAATAAAATTCTTTCTCTTGGGAATCAAGGACGTTCTTACTGGGTGCTGGGGAGGCATGGACTGAAACCAACTGGAGTTGGGGAGGTGACCAGATTGGACCCTGTGATGGACATATAGATTGGTGGGGAAAGAACTTTGACTTTTAATGTGGGTGGGGAAAACCCACTGGGGAAATCCTCCGTGTTTTGCCACTGGTTTGCGCATGCGTGGTGCGCGCCAAACGTGTGCCACGCAGGCATGCGCAGTATGCAGTGCACATCAAACGCATGCTGCATGCGCATGCATGTAACACGCCAAATGCATGCTGCATGCACATGCGCAGTGTGCACCACACATGCGCTTCACACGGAAAAAGGACACCTAACAAGGTAAGTAGAATAGCGAGGGGGTAACACCTGTGCTGCGCTATTTAGATTTGCTAGAAAGCAGGATTTCCTGCTTTTTTTAGTGAATATAAATCGCACGGCACAGCTGATCGTCGGACGTACCACTTCGGACCAACCGGTAGCTTTTATCACTACCGGTTCGCCTGAACCGGTGTGAACCGGTAGGATTTCACCACTGGAAAAACTGCCAGACCTTCTGAGTCGGGTTTTCACCAGATGTGCCAATATGATATGCCTAATAAATCTGTACTTTGAGGAACACCTACGCCTCAGAGGTTTGATTGCGTTGGGTCTGTTACTTGGAACCCTGACATACGTCCCCTCCCTCTGAAATGTGTATTACCTGGAACCTGAATGATCTCCATTCTGTCCAACAAAGCAGCTGGAATGGTGGCAGTGGTATTAGCGGTAGCTATGAAGAGGACTTGAGACAGATCGAATGCTACGTTTAAGTAATGGTCGGTGAAATTATGGTTTTGCTCAGGATCCAAGACCTTTTAAAAGCAGAAACAAAACAAAAAATAAGTTTTTTTTAAAAAAAAAATTACCTTGCCTATTTAATTCATCTCATTTGGCTATTTTTTTTATGGATCATAAAAAAAAGGCCTCTGGTGGCGCAACAGACTAATGCAG
Organism: Ahaetulla prasina; assembly: GCF_028640845.1. NCBI lineage: Eukaryota > Metazoa > Chordata > Lepidosauria > Squamata > Colubridae > Ahaetulla > Ahaetulla prasina. The sequence goes on from NC_080550.1 coordinate 8,206,532, forward strand.
TCTGTTATTAACACAGCTGCTTGCAATTACTGCAAGTTCAAGTCCCACCAGGCCCAAGGTTGACTCAGCCTTCCATCCTTTATAAGGTAGGTAAAATGAGGACCCAGATTGTTGGGGGCAATAAGTTGACTTTGTATATAATATACAAATGGATGAAGACTATTGCTTAACACAGTGTAAGCCGCCCTGAGTCTTCAGAGAAGGGCGGGATATAAATTCAAATAAAAAAAAATCATCATGCAACACAAAAACACAGATATAATTTTAGGATGATTTCTAAACAGTAGCCGAAAAGATCTTTTTTTTTTTAACTGAAGTGAGCAGATGGCTTGCCCATGGCAATAGCCTCTCTGTATTTCTAGATATGCAGTATATTTCAAATTCTATTGGTACTTTTCAGTTGTTTTTAGTTGTCTGTTTGCCTCTTTGGAAGAAAATGTGCTTCAGGGATGGAAAGAGAGTTGAGTTCAGAGAAGGCAATTGGGTCAGGGGGATTTTATTTAAGTGGACCCTTGTAAAAGGACTAAGATGGTAGAAATATGGATCATACCATTTCAGTCCAGAGAGGGGACTGAAATGGTACGGTCCAGATACCTTTCAGTTCTTCAACACTGAGAAGAAATTTGAGCATTCCAACACTCCTAGATGAGAAACAGTCCCTAGGCAGAAAATACAACCGTGTAAAATTAGGATATGGTATATGGTATCAATGGTTTGGGGTTTTTTTGATCCTCCCAAGATCTGGATGATCCCAGGGATGAGCTCTGTTACATTAAGACATGATGAACAAGATCCACTCCCAATGGGAGGACAAGACTTCGCAGCTGCAGCTTTGTTTTGGAAGAAGGCACTCAACCCACAAATCCGGAGAACTTGTCCTCAACAAAACTGCTGGAGGGCAAGAGAAGAAGACACCCAAAATGAATCACAAGGGATTTAATTTTCCATACGTGGAAAGAAGCCAGAAACTCTTGATAGCTTTCAGAGTCTATGCTAAGATCTCTAGCAACCTTCCGTAACGTCCAGATTGGTTAGGATTATACCTTCAAAGCAGAGGCGGCATTCAGCCGGTTCAGACCGGTTTGCCCGAACCGGTAGGAGAAATCACAGGTGGGCCTGCCCACCCGCACCGGCTCTATGCCATCCTATTTAGGCACATTTTTTTGACACCGGGCGCATTGCGCGGAAGGTGTGTGCATCAGCAAAGCGGGCATGCTCACATTTGCGAACCAGTAGGGAAGGTAAGTGAATTCCACCCGCTTCAAAGCCAACGTAGAGAAAGCTGCTTCTCAGAAAGGATTCCCAACTTTACATTGATCGTGCTCGCTGGCAAAGTATTTATATCCTTCTTACAACCCCTAATCATACAGCTACTACAGGTTAGTCCTCGATCTACGGCCACAACTGAGCCCAAAATTTATCCCGCTAAACGAGACCGTTGTTCAGTCAATTTTGCCCCCCTTTTACGACCTTTCCCGCCACCGCTCTGAAGTGAATGGCCGCAGTGATTTAAGTCGGCAACAGCGGCAGTTAAGTGAATGCGGCTTCCCCATTGACTCTGCTTGTTTGAAGGTCGCAAAAGGGGATCGCCTGACCCCGGGACACTGCAACCGTCGTAAATACGAGCCAGTTGCCAACCGTCTGAATATAAATCACGTAGCCATGGAGATGCTGCAACTGTCATAAATGTGAAAAATGTTCGTAAGTCACCTCTTTTTTTTGGTGCTGTTGTAACTTTGGAGGATCACCTGTATATGAGCATACAGATTCGTGACATCTCGCCTGAATTACTGCAACGCTCTCTACATGGGGCTTCCCTTGAGGAGCACCCGGAGGCCCCAGTTGGTCCAGAATGCGGCTGCGCGGGTGATAGAGGGAGCCCCTCGTGGCTCCCATGTGACACCTCTCCTGCGCAGACTGCACTGGCTGCCTGTGGCCTTCCGGGTGCGCTTCAAGGTTTTGGTAACTATCTTCAAAGCGCTCCATGGCTTAGGCCCGGGCTACTTACGGGACCGTCTGCTGCCACCGATTGCCTCCCACCGACCCGTACGCTCTCACAGGGAGGGACTCCTTAGGGTGCCGTCCGCCAGGCAGTGCCGACTGGCGAAGCCCAGGGGAAGGGCCTTCTCTGTGGGGGCTCCCACCCTCTGGAATGAACTTCCCCCGGGACTCCGTCAACTTCCTGACCTTCGAACCTTCCACCGCGAGCTTAAAACACATCTATTTATCTGTGCAGGACTGGACTAGAATTTTAATTTTAAATTTAATTTGAATGGGGTTTTTATCATTTTAATTGTAATTTTAAATTTTGGCCTATTTCAATAAGTTTTTTAATTTAGTGTTTTATCTTGTATTATATTTGTATTTTTATCGGGCTGTAAACCGCCCTGAGTCCTTCGGGAGATAGGGCAGTATAAAAATTTGATTAAATAAATAAATAAATAAATAAAGATTACACACACACAATCTACAAAATATGGATGACGGCCAGGAACCAAGCCAAAATCTCACCTCAGTATGTTGATGTTTGAGAGGGCAGCTCCTCCTGCAAATATGAGGTACCCGTGGAACACTTGACACAAGGAGACCTCTATGAAAAGGCGCCAGTCGCCTCTTAACATATATATTTTTAATCTATCATTTAAATCTACTTGATTTAAGCCTACAACTCGAATTTTATTGCTGCATCGTAATGATTTTGTATTCTGTCTGCGTACCACTTCAAGAAACATAACATAACATAACAACAGAGTTGGAAGGGACCTTGGAGGCCTTCTAGTCCAACCCCCTGCCCAGGCAGGAAACCCTACACCATCTCAGTCAGATGGTTATCCAACATTTTCTTAAAAATTTCCAGTGTTGGAGCATTCACAACTTCTGCAGGCAAGTCGTTCCACTTATTAATTGTTCTAACTGTCAGGAAATTTCTCCTTTGTTCTAAGTTGCTTCTTTCTTTGCTCAGTTTCCACCCATTGCTTCTTGTTCTACCCTCAGGTGCTTTGGAGAACAGCCCGACTCCCTCTTCTTTGTGGCAACCCCTGAGATATTGGAACACAGCTATCATGTCTCCCCTAGTCCTTCTTTTTGTTAAACTAGACATACCCAGTTCCTGCAACCGTTCTTCATATGTTTTAGCCTCCAGTCCCCTAATCATCTTTGTTGCTCTTCTCTGCACTCTTTCTAGAGTCTCAACATCTTTTTTACATCGTGGCGACCAAAACTGGATGCAATATTCCAAGTGTGGCCTTACCAAGGCATTATAAAGTGGTATTAACACGTATACGGAAAACGATGTAAATCACATCGGAGAAATAAATAATGAAACTTATGGTTTGGCCTCTTGACGTTCCCTCGGCTTTCTCATTGTTCGGTATTAATTTTCCCTTTTCACTCCAGCCGACAACCGGCATTCTTGCGATTCATGCTTTTCCACTTCTGTATTTCCGATTCCCTCTAAAGCTCTCGCTTGAAATGTGTTAAGCGAGCCATGTTACGTTACTGGGAACAATTCTCACGTGATAACAGGATGGAACGTCCACAATGCCTGAGCGACCGGGCATGCATGTTGCTGTCAACATAATTTATCCTTTCCATTATGGAATGAACACACTTCCTTTTTTGCTTATCGGCTTGAATTATGGCCTGGAAGAGTGCTGCTAATTAAAATTATATATCACACATGGACAGTGCCAGGGGTTTGAACATTTGTCAAAGACAGAAAGCCATCTCAATTAGCTTTTCTTACTACAACTTTTAAAATGAATAGAATACACTGGAAGAGTTGAGGGAGAGTCAACAGAGATGGGTCAGAAGTTCTGCCAGAGAGCTAATATTTCAGCCAAATCGCAGTCTGTATCCAAAGCTTGTTCCACAGCCGTTCAAAATAGCAGAAAAGGTACCAGACAATTCTTCCTACCCCGTCTTTGCAAATAGAAATCAGTTACTTGATCAAACTTTTACATTGCAAAGATCTGAAATTAACCACTAGCTATTGAGACACAAAGGTGTTTTGTTTTTCAAGAGGCAACTGGACTTTCTTCTTTTTACTTTACTTTACTTTACTTTATTAGATTTTTATACCGCCCTTCTCCCGAAGGACTCAGGGCGGTGTACAGCCGAAATAAAATACAGAGTATATACAATTAAAAGAAATTAAAAGAGACTATTAATAAATGGCCGATAGTTTAAAAATTTACAAATATTTAAAATCTCTAAAACCCCAATTTAAAATCAACTATTTATGCCAGTCCTGCTTGAGTGAGTAAGTATGTTTTTAGCTCACGATGAAAGGTCCAAACGTTTTCTTTGAAGACGTTTCACTTCTCATCCAAGAAGCTTCTTCAGCTCTGAGTGGATGGTGGGGCAAATCGAAGGATTTATACTTAAAGATTCCCCACCACCCAGTCAGAGCTGAAGAAGCTTCTTGGATGAGAAGTGAAACATCTTCAAGGAAAAGCAAAGAAAGTCCAGTTGCCTCTTGGATGACTGAGAATCTCCGTAGAGAAAGCTTAAAGAGTTATTTGCAATTTCCAGCAGCTTCCCTTCTCTCAGAGCAAATGAATTTTTCATCCACAGGGTTCAAGACAGAATCACAAGCTTTGCACCGAGTCTGTCGGCGTACAAGTGAGATCGCTTTTTTTCTAAGAACCTTTAAATTAAGTTTTATTTAGCTTGACGTTCGGTTTTCAGCGGAGCCTTTGCAAAAGTCATAAAGAGGGTGTGAAGGTAATAATCGGCCCCATTTATTTTACTATCAAGAGACTGTTTTCAAATACGAAAAGATTCAAGGGGCTGTTGGCGATCCGTGATCATCTGAGCACGAAAGAAAGACAAATATCCGTCTTCAGGCTCTTTGTTGCAATGTTGTTGTTGTTTGGGGTTTGTTTGTTTTTTGCACGAAAATAAGACTTAAAAAAGCAGCTTTTTGGCGCATCCGAAATTCCTATTCCCATAAACAGGCAGAATAATCTCTGCGAAAACATTCAGAGGCTGCCCGATACTTTCTGCACGATTTCTCTTGCCTACAAATGTTCTCCATTAAGAAACACTCGGATTCCTTTCTCTCCACTCTGACCTTCAAGAGAGGACATCTAAATATAGAATGAATGTTCCCTTGTTGACAGAAGGGAACTGGAAATCAGAAGACATTCCGCTCTGATCAAGCAACCAATGCACCTTGACCTTAAGCAGAAACTATCAACACGTTGAAAAATCCCAGCCCTTTTCCCCAGCTACATATGGCAGAACGTATTTATTGAACATTCGGGCAAGTTAAACCCCATTTTCCTGAACTCTTCAGGTGTGGTTAGCAGCCTTCTGAAATATCGTAGCTGATGGTGTTGTGGCCCGCCAGAGGAGCTGGGGGCAGACCCAGACAGTGAGGAGGCTGGGGAGGAACATGGGCCAGTCCTGGAGTCTGGGGAAGGCTCTGATGAGGGCTCTGCGTCAGAGGCAGAGATGGGGCCGGGGCCATCCGACGATTATCAGCTGCCTTCAGGGTCAGATATCAGTGGGGCAGAAGAACAGCTGGAGCCTGTTCCCGATGTGCGCATGCGCAGAGCTGCCAGGAGAAGGGAACAGCTGAGGAACAAGGGCCGACTCAGGAGTAAAGGCACAGGTGGACGGTGAATGGCCCCTCCCATAGGGAATAAAGAGGAGCGAAGGGGAGGGGAGTTTGCAGGAGACAATTAGTTCAATTCATGAGGGTGAAGATCTGTTCCTGACTTCTTGCCAAGTAACTGCTGCTACAGCCTGGCGTTTGGAAGATATTGGCCTGGCAACTCTCCAAGCCTGATAAAGGTCTGCAATTGTGAAATCTCATGAAAAGACTGTTTGCCGGGACTTTGCTGGAAAAGAATTTCCCTTTAACCTAAATAAAAGAGGTTTTATCGGGATGAGGAGTCGGCTTCATGATCTTGGGAGGCCTAGGTCAGAACAGATGGGTGACTCGATGTTGGAATTTAGGAAGCAAACGTATTTCCTCACCTGTCTAAGTGCAGGTTGTTGCCAAACACTTGTGGAAATGCTTTGACCATCTTAAGCAGTTTTCAGAAATATGAAATAAATTAATCTAGGGATGCCTCCTATAAAACAGGGGTGAGCAGGCTACGGTTTATTTTTAATATAACTCCGTGACCCAGAGCATAATGCAAACATATGTTTACTCAGAATTACTCAGAAGAATTACCAGCTCGGGAATTTGCTTTTGAAAGCCAAAATGAAATGCACAGCAACCACAATTCTTCCCCACACTAATAAAATCCTGGTTATCCACACCCTCCACAAGTTTTTTTTTAATAAATAAATTTCAGCACTATATAAAGACGGGATATAACGTTTGTTGCAGACACTATTTAACAACTGGGAGTCAGAGATGTTAGCAAGCTACTTCAAACCATATAGAAGATCCAGATGTAGAATCTCTCTGATTTAGCCACAAGTAGCTAATAATCCTCTCTAAATTCCTTGTCCCAACAGAGGCAGCTTTGTGACATAACCCACTGAGAAAGTAAACAGAATGACTTTTTACGCCTAATTATAACCATTCTTAACACCATAGCAATGCCAACTTTGCACCAAGCCATCCATCTTGTTTCTAAGTGAAAACAATGGATTGCTAATACGATGGGATTGTAGCACTTGAGAAGTATTTCATGGGGGGGAAAAAAACCTTGTCTGACAAATGAGTTGTAATTTTGTCCAGCACAAAATACTTGCTATTTCACCAATGCTGCTGATCCGTTCTCCCTTTCTATTCCTGTTAAAAATAAAAATGCCCATCCTTAAGAATATTAATCCCACATGCTTAAGTGATTACTATCATGAGCTTCTGATCCGAAATAGCTATCATTCTTAACATGTTCTCCTATATTAACTTAATTGAACTTTTTTTTAAAAAAGAAAATAATAAACAGTCTCCAGTTTCATTCCTCTACCGCGGAAAGCCAATATGGATGCAAGCAGGGATGTTCTGCTAGAATTGATTAATGGATTGAAACCAGCATGCTGTTCATTTGACTTCAAAAAGCTAATCATTTCCTGTTTTAATACGGACAAACTAGAGATTGTCCTGTCTTGAGAACTCAAAACAGACATCAGATATCCAAAACGTAATATTCTTTATAACATGTTTTCCTTAAGAGGTGAAATTTACCTCAGACTTCTGTCAGAAAATCCACGTCTTCTCTATCTAGTGGCTAAAAATTTACAGCAATAAATTATTGGAGGATTTTAAGAAGAAATGGGACAACTGTTTGACTGAAATGGTATAGAGTTTCCGTCTCCAGCAGGGGTTTGGACTAGAAGGCCTCTAAAACCTTCCAACTTTATTATTCTTTTCTGTTCTTTTGTGTCAAAGGTTTTTAACTGATAGTGCTGCGGCAGCCAAATTTGGACTTTGTAGGTCTCCTGCTTGAGCAGGGGGTTGGACTAGAAGACCTCCAAGGCCCCTTCCAACTCTGATGAGGTTCTATGTTCCAATGCAGGGGTGTCAAACTCAAGGCCCGAGGGATGGATCCGGCCCACAGGCCACCCTGGAAAAGAGCAAAGGTGCCTGTGGTGCCTCTGCCAGCGAAAACGTTTTCATTGGCAGAGGGTTGCAAGAGGCCGTCCCAGCCGAAAATGTTTTTGCTGGCAGAGTGCTTGGGCTGCCACAGGCGCCCCCGGCACGAGTGATGTTGAGCTGACTACACCCAACCGGGCCATGCCCCCCCCATCCCCCACGAGGTCAAACACAACCCTGATGCAACCCTCAGTGAAATCAAGTTTGACACCCCTGTTCTAGCATTGTTCTGTCCTCCCTCGCCTCCGTCCGAGTGATGGCTTAATTAGCCGGCACTATCAGCTCTGGCAGCAGAATAGCCAGCGTCCGCCAAGAGCCTCCGTTATCTTCCACGACGCTGGTGAGTCACCCAGGAACAAACTTCAACTCTTAGTCAATCAGTGGATTTGCCTGTTACAAAGAGACACAGCAGCTCTCGCTGCTTTTTATATCCTGTGGGGTGTGGCTCCATGACTCAGCACTTCCTAGGCCTGCCCCACCCCTGCTTCTGTTGTTCCCTCCTCTCCTGCTTACGAAACCTAGGGTCCAACTAAGCCGGATTGCCATCAGCTGGGACTGAAGGTGTGGCCTGGGGGGGGAAAGAGTCAGGAGAAGGAGGCCTCGTTATCCCTTTCGCTTGGCCTGCTTCTGGCTCCTGGAGCTGATCCAAGGAAGCCAGTCCTCCCGAGGTAAGTCCTGACGGCCCTTCCCCCTCACTGTCCAAGTCACTTTCTGGCAGCAGGCCCTGCTCCAAGTCACTTTCTGGCAGGAGGGTCGGCTCGGGGGGCGCAGACACAACAAGTGTATTCCATATATGATGGGTGTGCAATTTCTTCTCCAGAAACACTACACTACTAACCAGAGCATATAAAATATTTGCTAGACCAATTCTTGAATACAGCTCGCCAGTCTGGAACCCATACCTCATTTCGGACATTAATACAATTGAGCGTGTCCAGAAATATTTTACAAGAAGAATTCTCCACTCCTCTGAGTGCAACAAAATACCTTATGCCACCGGACTTGAAATCCTGGGTTTAGAAAATTTAGAACTCCGCCGCCTTCGACATGACCTGAGTTTAACTCATAGAATTATCTGTTACAATGTCCTTCCTGTCAAAGACTACTTCAGCTTCAATCGCAACAATACACGAACACACAATAGATTTAAGCTTAATATGAACCGCTCCAATCTTGATTGAAGAAAATATGACTTCAGTAACAGAGTTGTTAATGCCTGCAATAAACTACCTGACTCTTTGGTCTCTTCCCAAAATCCCCAAAGCTTTAACCAAAACCTATCTACTACTGACCTCAACCCATTCCTGAGAGGACTGTAAGGGGCGTGCATAAGAGCACCAACGTGCCTACCGTTCCTGTCCTAATGTTCCCTTTGATTGTATCCAATTTCTTATAGTTATTACATACTTATGCTTATATATATGCTTATATATCGTATAGTTATTTCATGCTTATGCTTATATATACTGTTGTGACAAAATAAATAAATAAATAAAAAATAAAAATTTCCAGAATTTTGGTGGGAGAATGTTGGAACTGAGGTCTTGACTCACCTGGAGAGCATGAGGTGAGAATCCAGGGTCCGGTCCTTGTTTGTCAGAACACATCCCAGTTCTTACCTCAAGTAATGCAGCTGCAGGATCGCCTTGCAAGCTCTTTCCAAGCTTGTCCACCTCGTCCAGGAGAAAGACAGGGTTGTTGACTCCAACAGTCTTCAGGCCATTGATGATACGGCCAGGCATGCTGCCAACGTAAGTGCGCCTGGTGAAAAGGACAAAAGGGGAAGGCTGAAAGGCAAGGCAATGAGAGTATTGAAAAACTGAAGATGCGAGCACAGTTCAAGTTATGCGCACACACCATCCCACAATGGACAGATGGCTGCCAAAGTTGATGGGAGTTTAGCAAAGACGGCTAAAGCGACTGCTTTGATTAAAGAAAAGAACACAATGAATCTTGTTTCCATTTGGAAACCGCTTCTGGACTTTGTGCTTGAGGTGGGGAAAAAAAATGAAACTTTGATTTTGGGTTTTGCCAATTAGATAGGTTTGGTGTTACAGAAATGGCTAGGATATGCTATTATATAGAAGTAAAAAGTTGAGGTTTTATGTTATCACCAAAAGGAAGTCTGGAAGTCAATGCTTTTTTTCTTTTCTTTCCCCCCCTCTACCCTACACTTTTTTTCCTCTTCCCTTTTCCTCTCCCATTTTACCTTTCTTTTTTCCTACATTTTTGTATTTTATGCTTTGTTAAAACTTAATAAAATTTTGAACTAAGAGTTATGCAAGCACATCCATCAGCAAGAGTGAGAAATTGCCCGAAAGGACGAAAAACACATAGAATATGTTGTGATCCTGAGAACAACTTATACAGATGAAGAAAACAACTTATACAAATGAAGTAACGGCTATGAAAACGTATCTTAGAGCAGGGGTCTCCAACCTTGGCAACTTTAAGCCTGGAGGACTTCAACTCCCAGAATTCTGGGAGTTGAAGTCCTCCAGGCTTAAAGTTGCCAAGGTAGCATTTCAACATCTCAACAAAGGGTCTCTCAACAGCCCCCAAATTAAGCATCTTTGTGAAATGGCCCATCAGTTCTAAGTGCGGGCAAAATTGGACATTCAGACTTACTCAGGTGTCTTTTTGAATGATGGTGCTACAGATTTCCTTTACATTGTGAGTTTGATTAAATAATAAGAGGACCAGCTCAAATCTGAATCAAAAACAAAACAAAACTGACAGCTGGAGAGCAAGCCTGGATATAAGAAGGGGTATAATCAAGCCTGATGATGAATCGTACTTTATTGTAGCAGAGATAAATTCAGTCTCTCCTTAGACTTTGGGACAAGAATGTTTTTTTTTATTTATAATAAAAAATGTTTGTGTATATGTGTGTATGTACATAGAGTGACTTATTCTTACTTGCAATTTATGACATATTGTCACTAAAAATACCCAATAACTTTATGTAGTAAAAAGAGTTCATGAATTTCCCACAACTAAATCTCACGCACGCAAAACATAAATCAAGTAAGGTGGTGGATGATTACACGCCCCATGTAACTTTCATTTAGCTAAAACATGGAGAAAATGCTGTGTTATATAATGGGGTGGGCTAATAAAATCCAGCTGGGGAAGGAATGTTTTGCCAGCCTCCTTCCCAGGACCCAAATGATGTCAGAGGGCAGGATATAAGCCAAGCTCCACCCCAAGTACTGAAAGAGAAAGAGAGAGAAAGAGAGAAACACAGAGAGAGAGAGAAACACACACAGAGAGAGGAGAGAGAAAGAGAGAGAGAGGGAGGGGGGGAGAGAGAGAGAGAGAGAGAGAGAAACACACAGAGAAAGAGAGAGAGAGAGAGAAACACAGCGAGAAACAGAGAGACAGAGAGAGAAAAAGAGAGGGAGAAAGAGAGAGAAAGAGAGGGAAAAAGAGAAACAGAAAGAGAGAGAAACACACAGAGAGAGAAACAGAGAAAGAAAGAAAGAAAGAGAGGAATAAAGAGAAACAGAGGGAAAAACACACACACACACACACACACAGAGAGAGAGAGAGAGAGAGAGAGAGAGAGAGAGAGAATATCTCTTGTTGCTTCTGCATTTTTTACTGCTCAGTGAGAGATTAAAAACTTTTCTCCCGCATGGAATAGGACCAATAATAATTCTTCAAAGCGGCTGACTTGTTGGTATTCTCCTGCAATTTGTTTTCCCCCTGCCTGTAGCATCCGAGCAGCCTGCCCAAAAGGCTCAGAGGGTGTGTACACAAACAAGTTCCTAGCCCCTTAGGTCTATTATTAGACCTAAAGAATGTAGACAATAAAAAGAGTCATTTTCTTTTCCTTGGCCTGGCGCTGGCCTGGCTGGTTACGACTACAAAGCCTCTGGGTTAGCTGTCTCCCAGGATCGAAACAACAAAACAGAACTAACATCCAACTTCACCCAGACAAGATCCAAGTCTAAGATTTTCACCCTCTCTCTCCCCTACAACTGGAGGAATTTAATAAGGATATGTTGTTCCGAAGGGATAAATGGTAAGAAACTTTCTAAGCTCTGGAGCAAAACCATTTAATATGTGTTTTCACAGAAGGGGAGGAAGAGTCTTCCTGTCAGTTGAAGCAGGCTAGGTAATGTGAGATTTTGACTTTTTTTTTTTTTTGCTAGAAATAACAAATACAGGTGGTCCTCGACTTACGGCCACAATGGAGCCCAAGCTTTCTGTTGCTCAGTGAAAAGTTAGGCGAGTTTTGCTCCCTTTTATGACTTTTCTCGCCTTAACAACTGCAGTGATTCACTTATCAACGGAGGCAAGAAAGGTCACAAAAAGGGGGCAAAACTCCCTTAACAACTGTCTCGCTTAGCATCAAAAATGTGTAGCCGTTAAGTCGAGGACCCCTTGTATAGGGAGTTAAAAAAAAATTATCGGGTTTTCATCAGGAGCCATTTTTAAGCCCTGGTTTTTTTGGAACAAGCCCAAGAGCCCGAGAGGACAAAAAACGAAGCTAAGGCATAAAGTACAGATTTCCATTTGCCATGCTTGGGCTGTCACATACGCTGAAACCGAATTAAACAAACAGAATTCTGGCTTAGCTGTCAGATCTGAACCCAACCAATCTGTCCCAACTAAAACAAAATTTATCTGAAAAATCCGTAAGCAGTTGAAAGCCAGCGCACAAGAAATCAGACAATTCTCCTGCTGGACTAGAAAACCTCCAAGGTCCCTTCCAGAGTCTCGTCTCCTCTATTCTTATTCTTATTCTTTTTATTCTACTCTACTGTAGTCTAGTCTACTCTAGTCTAGTCTAGTCTAGTCTAGTCTAGTCTAGTCTACTCTACTCTACTCTACTGTAGTCTAGTCTACTCTACTCTAGTCTAGTCTAGTCTACTCTACTCTACTCTACTGTAGTCTAGTCTAGTCTAGTCTAGTCTACTCTACTCTACTCTACTCTACTCTACTCTACTGTAGTCTAGTCTACTCTACTGTAGTCTAGTCTAGTCTAGTCTAGTCTAGTCTAGTCTACTCTACTCTACTCTACTGTAGTCTAGTCTAGTCTAGTCTACTCTACTCTACTCTACTGTAGCCTAGTCTAGTCTAGTCTACTCTACTCTACTCTACTCTACTGTAGTCTAGTCTACTCTAGTCTAGTCTTCTAATTATCAGACCTGGGAAAGTCAGGAAGGAGGAAATTATTATAAAATGTACATGCCCTAAAACACTTCCTCTATTTTTTTCACTTACCCAAACCCAAACCTATTAAGACGACTTATTGTGGATAAAAAGGATTTTTAGGGACGGGCACCAGAGAACAGTGAACGTCACAAAGCAGTTCAACAACACCTATTCCCTTTAAATCTACAGCAGCGAAACAAATCCACCAGAGGTTATAAGTGATTTGATTTTAACTGGATCAAAATCCTACTAAGCCACTAAGGTCGCTCTGCACCTCTCTCATTTTACTCTCTTTCCAAATTAGTTATTATTATCGGATTAGTTATCCGAGTTATTGCAGGGAAATTCCGCCACGGAAGGGGCGGGGGAGGGAGATTTCACCTCCATGCCTAACTTTTAGAGCCCCTTGGAAGGGGAGGGTAACTAAATTGTGAATAATGCTGCTGCAAATCGCACTCATGGAGTCAGAGGCTTTAAACTGCAGCAAGGAAAAGCTCTCATTACATCCAAAGCACATCCTGCTTCATGTACATAAACAAAACATATCAAAAAGGCATCCTGATTGACGGAAGCATATTTGTTCCGTCGGGGATGTCCCTTCTCACAATTCAAACTTATTTTCACTTGGTGAGCTGGTGGACAGACCCAAGAGCTTCATACAAAACTTTACAAAGTGAAAAAGGAAGACAAATTAAAAGGCAAAGAAAGGGGGGGAAAGCTTGTAGTTAAAGAGTTAAAGAAATTTTTTTATTAGATTTAAATCAGCTTTATTGGCCAAATATTCTGTCCTAGCCATTCCCTCGCAGACTTTTAACCCTATGTAGATTTCTATTACTTTATAATGCCTTGGTAAGATCACACTTGGAATATTTTTGCTCACCATCATATAAAAAAGATGTGGAGACTCTAGAAAGAGTGCAGAGAAGAGCAACGAAGATGATTAGGGGGCCGGAGACTAAAACATACGAAGAACGGTTGCTGGAACTGGGTATGTCTAGTTTAATGAAAAGAAGGACTGGGGTAACATGATCACAGTCTTCCAATATTTGAGGGGCTGTCAGAGAAGAAGGCGGTCCAGCTATTCGCCAAAGCCCCTGAAGGCAGGACAAGAAGCAATGGATGGAAACTAATCAAGGAGAGATGCAAACTGGAACTAAGGAGAAATTTTCTGACAGTTGGAACAATTGCACTCTTCAAAATACTCATTGTCTTTAGGTTCTTCAATGAAAGGCATAGAACATCCTCTAGTGGTCCCCACTTGAACAGCAAGACCATGTTCTGCTTTTCAGAAGTCTAATCAACAGAGATTTGTAAACCAAGTTGCCAGCTTCCCCCTATGCCTGCCATCAACATAGGATGTGACAAAATTGGAACTGAGCAAATGGCAATTGCACATGTAACTGTATTTATAATGTATCTGACTTTACTGGGAAATACGTGAACATCAACTCTTGGAAGCCCTTGTCATACATTCCATCAGGTTTCAGGTAGTAACAAGGATTACCTGTAGCCCCACTCAGCCCCACTGTCTCAGTTCCCAACTTTCCTGCACTGGATTCGAGAATCCATTGAGGAATTCTAGGTGTCTTTGATAAAATGCATCCACTGGGAAACCAAGAAGCTCTCTGCCAGTGTTTATCAACCACCACAACTTTAAGATAGATGGACCTCAACTCCCAGAATTCTCCGGCCAGCATGGCTGGCTGGGGAATTCTGGGAGTTAAAGTCCGACTATCTAAAAGTGGTCAAAATTGAGTAACACTGCTCTATGGTATTTGCCTGAATAAGTGTACAACATTCATTCGCAGAACAGTTAGTAGAAGTAGTGCAAGTGTTCTAACAAGCTAACCTGAAGCAGGCTGACATGCAATCGTTATTAAGACATGGTGGTTTCATAGATCAGGATGAGAAGAAGTAGTGTAGCAGAAGCTGATAACCAACTTCCAGCAGAGGTAGCGGGTCAGTCATCAGTAACTGGGTTTAGACATGCTTGGGATAAACACATGTCCATCTTCCGGCAAAAATTAAAAACATTTAAATAAAATATAAAAATAATTAAAAAGAAGGAAGGAAGGAAGGAAGGAAGGGAGGAAGGAAGGAAGGAAGGAAGGAAGGAAGGAAGGAAGGAAAGAGAGAGAAAGAAGGAAAGAAAGAGATGGAGGGAGGGAGAGAGAGAGAAAGGAAGAAGGGAAGGGAAGGGAAGGGAAGGGAGGAAGGAAGGAAGGAATTGAGAGAAAGAAAGAAGGAAAAAAGAGGGAGAGAGAGAGAGAGGAAGGAAGGAAGGAAGAAAGGAGAAAGAAAGAAGGAAAGAAAGAGAGGGAGGGAGAGAAAGTAAGTAAATAAGTAAGTCAAAGGGCAAACTTGAGGGACCACTGGGTCTTTTTTTGCCCCCAGTTTTCTATGTTTCTATGAGATTTTCATAGAAAGGTGATGACCAGCAGTGCAAATCCGAGCTGCCCCCACCATGAACAGAAGGGGCCTCACTGCATGGAGAAGAGCGAAGGCCTAGTTTTGCTTGGCCAAGGTTGCCTTTCTCTCCTTGCCCAAACCCTAGGCTTCTGGGGATCACACACACACACACGCACACTCCATTCAAATATTCACCTCCACCCTAATAACACCTTATATGTTGCCATACACTTTCGTTTACCCTGTTCCAACTTGCAGCCGTGAACATAAATTTCAGTGCCCCAGATGATTTGGGCAATGCTTTTAACTTTTTCTCCCAGTCAGCACATCCTGTTCCAGTTGAACACCGAATGGCAGCTGTCAAAACTAAAAACTTGCTCAGCCTCCTCTTTCATCCCCTTCAGAGCTTCTGCAATGTGTCTTTTCGATGGCGATTCTGAACCGTCTGTTTAATGCCCCACACTTAAACAGCCCCCCAAGTCCATCCCTACAACGATGACTGCTACAACTAGATCCTTGGCTCTACTTGTACTCCTTAAACTTTCTCTATAATCTTTCTTTAAATAATAGCTGTCTACTGTCACTACAGTTACCATGACTGCCATGGGATTAATTTTGCCCTACTTGGGATCTGTTGAACATAGATAGCCGGATGCTGTTCTATGGGATTCAAATCCTCTACCATGAATTGAACTCACGGATATCTCTTCTGTAGAGTTTTAGACGTGTCCAGGTGTCACATTCAAAAGTAGCACGATTGGATATATAGAATCTATATAGCGGAAGGGTATATACAGCCCACCTTCGCTTTAGCTGTCTGGGCAGACAATTGGGGTGGGAATGGAGATTTTACAGTATCCTTCCCCTGCCATGCCCACCAAGCCACACCCACAGAACCGGTAGTAAAATAATTTGAATCCCACCACAGATTTCGATCAAGGCTAAGCATGGTTCTAGTAGACAAACACCATACACAAATCAACAGATCTCAGAATTGTGCTGAAAGGCGACAAATGAAAATAATTTAAACACTTAAAAAGTTTTTTTGATATTCAATGCAATGTATTTTCTTCTAGCAGGTTTTAAGTCGTGTAAACCTAAACTGTAATTATAAATTAAATACATGACAGTACTCGGTAGGCTTTGCTTCCAAGAACGGCATAAATAAAATCTCAAAAGAGATTATACGCTATTGTGCTTTTTTTCCCCCCTGCATCTTTCTTCTGAAGCCGTTTCTCCACGGAAATAGAAAGAAAAAAAAATTGTGGTTGCGTACGAATGACAGTGTGTCTTTCTCCATTAAAGGCAAGCCAATTATCAGTGGGAAGAAGCTGGGATGCAAGTGAGAAAATAGGATGAATGTTTTTTTCCACAGCATCTAAATCAGGGGTCTCCAACTGGGTCCCTTTAATAGAATAGAATAGAATAGAATAGAATAGAATAGAATAGAATAGAATAGAATAGAATAGAATAGAATAGAATAGAATAGAATTTTATTGGCCAAGTGTGATTGGACACACAAGGAATTTGTCTTGGTGCATATGCTCTCAGTGTACATAAAAGAAAAGATACGTTCATCAAGGTACGACATTCACAACACAATTGATGGTCAATATATCAATATAAATCATAAGGATTGCCAGCAACAAGTTATAGTCATACAGTCATAAGTGGAAAGAGATTGGTGATGGGAACTATGAAACGATTAATAATAGTGCAGATTCAGTAAATTCAGATTCATCAGCCAGTTTGCTGGCTGAGGGACTCTGGGAGTAGAAGTCCACAAGTCTTAAAGGGACCCAGGTTGGAGACCCCTGCTCTAAATCACGACAATAAGAACAACAACAACAATAGACTTAAAATACCTGTGACCTCGGATGTCAGACTGGTCGCACACTCCACCCAATGCGATGCGGTGGAACTCTCGGCCCAAAGTCTTGGCCACCGATCGCCCCACGCTTGTTTTCCCAACTCCAGGGGGTCCCACGAAGCAAAGGATGGGCCCTTTTAAATTGTTCTTCAGTTGCCTGACCGCCAAATATTCCAACACCCTCTTCTTCAGTTTTTCCATGGCATAGTGATCGTTATCCAGAAGAACTCTGGCGGCACGGATATCCAGGCAATCTGTTCATCCAAACAATAAAAACCTTTTTTTTTTACACCCTTGAGCTAAGATCCTTCCTCTGGCAACCAGAAGAATACCTTTGCAGGTAGTCCTCGACTTAACAACAGTTCATTTAAGGACCGTTCAATGTTACGACGACACTGAAAAAAAGTGACTTACGACTTTTTTCACAGGACTCCTGTGGTCACGTGGTCAAAATTTGGACGCTTGGCAACCAGCGTCTATTTATGACGGTCATGGTGTCCCAGGGGAGGTGGGGGGTGTCACGTGATCCCCTTTTGTGACCCTTTGATAAGCAAAGTCAGCGGGGAAGGTCGTAAAATGGAGCAAAAGGCACTTAACATCCGTCTCGCAAATTTGCGGCTGAACTGTCGAGGACTACCTGTTTTTAAATAGAGGATGTTTCTTTAAAAAAAAGAAACTACCTGTATTTAAAAAGAGGGTGTTTGTTTAAAAAAATATGGGATTCTCATCCTAAGGAAATATCCACTGACCTTTGGTACTCTTGCTCCAGGGTAATTCCACCATCAGTTCCAAATAATTCCGGGTTAAGGCATATTCTGGCATGGATTGAGGCATCTTCTTTAACCTAGAAAAGTAGACAAGACCTGTTAACTGAAGGACCGAAATCAAAATTTACAGACAAAACTGCAAAGAAATGAAAGTACGTTATCGGAATACTTGATGACACTAATATGACACTGTATTAGCTTGCACTAACACAGGCAGTCCTCGCCTTACGACCACAACGGAGCCCCAACATTTCTGTTGTTGAGTGAGACATTTGTCCAGGGAGTTTTGCCCCATTTTTAAGACTTTTCTTGCCATAGTTGTTAAGGGAATCACTGCAGTTGATAAGTTAGTCACCCAGTTGTTGTGAAGCTGGCTTCCCCATTGCGTGCCAGGTTGCAAAAGGGGATCACGTGACCTTGAGACACAGCAACAGTCATAAGTATGAACCGGTTGCCAAGAATCAGAATTTTGATCACATGATCATGGGGAGGCTACTTAGGTGGTCAGTGTGAAAAACGATCATAAGTCACTTTTTCAATGCCGTTGTAACTTTGAATGATCACTAAGTGAACTGTTGTTAAGTTGAGGACTACCTCGATTTAAAATTAACATTCAGTTTGTCTTTGTCTTAATGTTCAGAATGTTTGCAAAAGCTTACAATTGGCGGGTATTTAATGCTGCCAAATAGGCACAGGTCTTAAATATAACTGAAAAGGGATATCTTCTGTACTTAAATAAATTAGAAGCATTTCTAATTCACAATATAGCAACAGCACTTAGGCTTATATACCGCTTCACAGTGCTTTTACAGCCCTCTCTAAGTGGTTTTTACAGAGTCAGCCTGTTGCCCCCAACAATCTTGGGTCCTCATTTTACCAACCTCAGAAGGATGGAAGGCTGAGTCAACCTTGAGCCGGTCAGGATCGAACTGCTGGAGTGAGCAGTGAGTTAGCCTCCAGCATTGCATTCTAAGCACTATCCAGCTCTTACAAAATCCTATTTAGCGTAGGTGAAACAATAAACATAAAAACCACATCTCAAGAGCAGCATTACGCAACTAAGACTATAATCCCAAGCCTGCTTATTTGGAAATAAGATTTATCAAACTTAATGGGCATGTCTTCACAGCACAGCTGGCCTTTGATGCCTGTTTTATTTCTTATTTGTTAGAATTATACCCCCACCCACCCTTTAGGTATTCGGGATTACACCAACACTTAAAAACATGCACGGAATAAAGAGAGGCGACCTTCCCAGCGAATACTAAAACCAAAGGCCAAAAAAACACTAAACTAAACTGAAAATGTATGCTCTGGCCATCAATCAATAACCCGTGCTCCGGAACAGAAAAGAAGCTGCCTGGAAGTAATGACAAAACTCACTGGACCTTTTAACTTCCTTGATACAGACTTTGAGAGCTTGCTCGGGCATGCGCGAGGCTCGGATTTTTTTTTCGAGCATGATGATATCATCGTGATCTTCGTCCTCATCCTCATCTTCCATAGCACCTGGAATGTGGCCAATCCGCCGCATAGGACGTATTGCTATGATCTAGGAAATTGAAAGGTGGGAAGAGTACAATCAATCAACCAACCAATCAATCAATCGATCAATCAGAATAGAGCTGGAAGGGGCCTTGGAGCTCTTCGAATCAAGCAGGAGACCCTGTACCAGTGATGGCTAACCTATTCCAGACCGAGTGCCCAAAGCGTGTGTGTCCCAACCCCCAGTGGAGTCCCCGTGCATGCGCCCCACCCCACCCGCATGTGTGGCCCCCGCACGCCCCCACACATGTGTGCATCCTCACATGCGCCCCAAGCATGCACGTGCGGCCCTGTGCATGCACCCCACCCCCCCGTGCATGTGCGGCAGAGATCTGACAACCAGCTGGAGGGAGGTGCACACCATGAGTGGCGGAGCTGAACTGGGGCGACAGCTCGCGTGCCCGCAGAGAGAGCACAGCATGCCACCTGTGGCACCTGTGCCATAGGTTTGCCATCACGGCCCTATACCATTTCAGACAACTGGCTGTCCGGTCTCTTCTTAAAAACCTCCAGCGATGGATCACCCACAACTTCTGAAGGCAACTTCCATTCCACTGGTTAATTGTTCTCCCTGTTAGGAAACTTCTCCTCAGTTCTAGCTTGGTTCTCTCCTTGGTGAGTTTCCATCTATTACTTCTGGTCCTACCCTCAGGTGTCTCAGGAGAACAGAATAACAGAATTGGAAGGGGGCTTGGAAGTCTTCTAGTCCAGCCCCCTCCTCAAGCATGAGATCCTATCACCATTCCGGACAAATGGTTTTCCAATCTCTCCTTTAAAACCTCCAGTGATGGAGCACCTACAACTTCTGAAGGCAACTTCCGTTCCACTGTTTTAACTGTCCTCATTTACAGGATATTTCTCCTTAATTCCAGGTTGTTTCTCTCCTTGATTAGTTCCCAATATTTCTTCTTGGGCTTTGGAAAATAAGTTGACCCCTCTTCTTTGTGACAGCCCCTCAAATACTGTAACAATGCTATCATGTCACCCCCTAATCCTTCTTCTTTCTAGACTAACCATATCCAATTTCCTGCAACCGTTCTTCATATGCTTTAGTCTCCAGGCCCTTCATCATCTTCTTTATCGTTGCTCTTCTCTGCACATTTTCCCCAAGTCTTGACATTGTTTGACCAAAACTGGGATGCAGTATTCCAGGTGTGGTCTAGAACTAGGATCAAAAGTGCTCACAATCCTCTAACATGAAACATGGGAATACTAAACCCTGCATCCTATATTAAAAGTGGGAAACACATTCCTATATCAAGTCAGACCATTCTCTATCTAGCCCAATCATGTCTCTGTTACCTGCTTGCAGTTCTCCCGTTTCAACCAGGCTTGCCTGGCCTTGTCTGGAGATGAGAAGGCTGAACTGGATTCCCAAGGACAATATGTATTCTACTGCTGAGTTACAGCCCCAGTTTAGTTCGCCTCCTTATTGCTTTTTGCTATTGCTAAATCAGTCCTGTTGCTAATACTTATCCTCTGCCGAATAAACTACACCCGCACAGGAATATTCAAACACCTTGATCGTTTTATTACAAACAAAAATACCCTTTTGTCGTCGTCCTGCTTGTGTTTTCTGGTCTTCTGCAGAAGCTTCAAACCTTCAATTTGCCTAACGAGCAAGGGTATGGTCATCTTGAATCGCTCTTCTAAACCCACAGCATCCAGGATCTAACAGAAAAGGACAAAAAAACTATGAAGTGTGCGTTCCTTGCTTTCTTGTCAGATTCTTAGAACACCCCAGATTTCACCACAAAATGTGCTTGCCTAATTTGAAATGGATCAGAGAAAACGAAAGCACCATAAGCTATCGGAATCCATCTTGTTTGAGCTCCTGTTCCACCACTATTGTTGTGGTCCGCCAGCAGCCTGCGGAGCTGGCAACAGAGTCAGACAGCGATGAGGCTGAGGAAGAGCGTGGGCCAGTCCTGGAGTCAGGGGAAGGCCCGGATGAGGGCTCTGCGTTGGAGGCAATGATGGGGCCAAGGCCATCTGGGAGCGATGCGCGGACTCCGGAGCCTCCAGAGGCAGACAGAAGTGAGGCAGAGGAACAGGAAGAGCCTGTTCCTAGTGCAAGCATGCGAAGAGCTGCCAGAAGGCAAGAGCAGCTAAAGCAAAAAGGATGACTCGGGAGTAAGGCCAAGAAATGATTGGCCCCTCTCATAAGGCTTAAAAGACCAGCAACGGCATTTGGGCTCTTTGCCGGAAAACAACGTCGATAGCTTGTCTTGTTGCACTTGTTTTATATCGGTGTCTTCTGAACTTTTGCCAAGAAAGGCCTTTGGCAATTTGCCTAATTGGACCAAGGTTGGTGATAGGACTGAGGAATTGTGTTGGGAGGAAATTGCTTTAATTTAGTTGGACTACACTGAGAATGAAGTAATTCTCATCTGTTTTAATAAAGTTTGTTTGTTTTTACACTGACTTGAGTTTCCTACTACCTACTTGGGCCTGGGTCACAACAGTGATCCATCAACTGCTGGTATATTTATTGTCATATATGTTTTTCATGGGTGAAAGATCACTACACCAATGCTTGGGTAACACATTTGTTAAGTTAAAAGGGAATTGACAAGAAGCCTTTTTGTTTGTTTGTTTGTTTGTTTGTTTGTTTTAGCTTGGCAGTGTTTTAGTAGGGCTAAACATTCAAAATTAAAATGGCCTTCCTCTGTGAAGCCAGAACGGAAGCAGTGCCTGATACCTGAAGCTTCTCCTGGTTGCTGGTACGGATGATTGAGGTGACAATATCTGGCAGAGCTTCTCTGGGTAGGTTGTCCAACAAGCGCCTCAGTTTTGCCACCGCCGGGATGGACATATCCAACATCTCCACCAGCTTGGTCAAAGATGGGGAGGGGGGTGGAAATGTAGAGCAAAATTTTAATACTTTTATTTATTCGTTTCACTGCACACCAAAACAACTAGACACAAGAAGAGTTTTTTTCCCAAACGCCATCACTCTGCTAAACAAATAATTCCCTCAACACTGTCAAACTATTCACTAAGTCTGCATTACTACTACTATTAGTCTTCTCATCGTTCCTATCACCCATCTCCTCCCACTTATGACTGCATGACTGTAACTTTGTTGCTTGTATCCTTACAATTTATATTGATTGTTTCCTTGTATGATTTGATTGCTTATTTGTACCCTATGACTATCACTAAGTGTTGTATCTTATGATTCTTGACGAATATATTTTATTTTTCCTTTATGGGCACTGAGAGCATATGTGTTGTGTCTTGCCCGCTCTCACCGCAGCCGGGGCCTTCTTATCTGCTTCCGAACACTGAGGAATGTCCTAGTATGCCTCCCGGCCCCAGCCCTGGCTCCATGCCCAGACAGGAGGAAGCACCTCCCGGCCCCAGCCCTGGCTCCATGCCCAGACAGGAGGAAACACCTCCCGGCCCCAGCCCTGGCTCCATGCCCAGGCAAACGGAGCAACTAGACCCCTCCCCCTCCCCCACAGCATGTGAGCCTGAGGGAGGTCAATTACCAACAGCTGCCGACTGGAGTGACCCTCGCTTCAGAAGAATTGATAGGCGGCGGCGTCAGAAGGAAGGGAGGGGCAGGCCTGGATAAGTGCTGAGTCATGGAGCCACACCCCATGGCCTATATAAAGGATCTGCTTTCTGGCATTCTCTGAGTCAGGCAAAGTCTAAACATATCTTGCTGAAGTCACTTTCTGGTCTCCTGCCTGCCCTGAGGACTTTGCTAGGACTTTGGCAGAGCTGCAGAGGCACGCCTGATTCGGATTTCCCTGACCCGGCTGTCAGCGGAGGAGTGGGACACGACAATATGCACCAAAGACTAATTCCTTGTGTGTCCAATCATACTTGGCCAATAAAGTATCTCTTCTCCTCTCCTCTCTCCTCTCCGCATGATAAACCAATACTACTAGACAACAACAAAACAAGGACCCATCCATTTCTTGTATTTCAGCTGTGCCATGGTCATTTGTTCTGGATCGACTTGCTCAACCACCAGAAGAAGGGTCAAGTCGTCTGTGAACTCTGATGTCTCAAAATCCAAAGGATGCTTTTTTTTCTATGCCACCCGAGCCCCTTTTCAGACACATCTGCAGGATTCACACTTTGCACCCGTGAAACTTCTTCTTCCTGGGGGCAAGCAGCAGCTGTTTGAGAATGAGGACAGGAATCTCATCGTCAAACAACTTTATCGGAGAAATGAAGTAATATGCTTTTTGTGCTCTTGGTCAAGGAAGCAAGCATTTAAATGCTCAGTTCTGACTGTCAGAACTCAATTCAGTTCAATTTATTATTACAGTCTTAGTCCAGAGACCAGAACAAATAAAAGCCCTCAGTATATATGCACTTAAAAATACTAGTACAAAATACCGTATTTTTCAGAGTATAAGTTTTTGGGGAGGAAAAAAAAAAAGCTGATTGGCAGGTGGATCAGCCTCCCAGAATATCCCCCAATCAGCTGTTCCCAGAGGTGAATTTTAGCAACAGGTTTGTTGATTGCGAGCTCTATGCCTTGCTTTTTTTTTCTGCCTCTGAAACTTCTGAAACTCCTTTTCAGGGGAAAAAAAATTATGCCTCTGAAAGCCTCTGAAACAGCTTCAGAAAAAAAAGCCTCTGAAGCTCTGTTTGGGGGCTTCTTTTCTGAAGCTTCGTTTCTGATGCTTTTTTCAGACTCTGAAACCTCTGTTTGAGAAGCTGGGCGGGGATACATCAGGAGTATAAAACTCATCCAGATTTTCACCCTCTTTTTTGGGGGGAAAAGGTGCATCTTATACTCTGAAAAATACGGTAATAAATAACAACTAAAATCTATAATAAAATCCAGTGTCAATTATACATGGTCTGACTATACAATAGTTGCAATTCCTGTGTGACCCATGGTAGATTCAACACTAAAAGGGAAATGACTAAGCAGTGCAAAGGGTTTGCCACAACTGTTATATAACATCTCTATGGCGGTGGAGAAGACACGTGTTCAGTTCTGTTTCAGTCAGAACTGAAGAAGCTTCATGGATGAGAAGCGAAATATCTTCAAGGGATAAACAAGAAAGCCCAGTTGCCTTTTTGAAAAAGCACCTTTGGGACGTTTGTACTGGATCCAACCTCTCTGGCATGGCCTGAGCTCTTTTTTTGCAGCTTGGATGAAGATGTGCTCTCCTTATCTACATGAACGTGTCCTCCTGATCCCAAACGCATGAGAACATTTCAACAGGAAAAGTAAACACATTGCATCAGCAACAAAGCGTGCACTTTGCCTCAATTCCTTTACACACAACGACCGTCGTAATTTCCTCAACGGATAATTCAGGTATTTAGCACCATTTCAAGGCCCCTAACCTGAACTGCATATTTATAGAATTGCTCCGGCAGCTCTCCCAGCTCCTCCTCGGACTTGTTGGTAAATTGTTCCAGCCGATCCAGCTGTTCAACATCTGCAACGGGATAAGGTTTCTCCTTCACCAGCTGCAAAATCTGGAACCTGCAGAGGCCCGTTAACAGCAACGTATAATGAGGCTTCGGCCAGTTGCTGCCAACCACCTGAATGGCCAGCGCGGCTGTGCCAATCCTGAAATGATCAAGGAAAAAAGCAAACGTTATTTGCCATGCCACAATAGGAAGACACTTGAGCAGGAGTTTGATATCTATGGAGCTGTTTTGGAAGATGTTGTCCCTAGCAAAGGAGCAAGCATTATTGGTAAACCTCAACTTAGGACAATTGAGCCCAAAATGTCTGTTGCTAAGCAACACAGCGAAGTGAATTTTGCCCCCATTTCAAGACCTTTCTTGCCACAAGTGAATCACTGCAGTTTTAAAGTGAGCAATTTGGTTGTTCAGTGAATCTGGCTTCGCCACTGACTTGGCTTATCAGAAGGTTGCAAAAGAGTCACACGACCTCGGGACACTGCAACCATCATATAAGCCAAGTGTCTGAATTTTGATCACATGACCATGGGGATGCAGCAATGGTCCTTAAGTGTGAAAAACGGTCATAAGTCACTTTTTTCAGTGCCGTTGTAACTTCAAACGGTCACTAAACGAATGACTGTAAGTCAAGGACTACCTGTCTCCACAGAGCTGTTTTAGAAGGTGTTGTCCATGTCCCATGATAAAGGGGTTAACATTTACCATGTTAGCAATGTTAGTCCTAGCCACAGGAAATACATAAAAGATACTTTGGAAAACATTCCTATTTTAGACAGGCATTTTGCTTAGAGATGTCTGTGATTGAATATGGAATATTTTCAGGGAACCCTTTCAATCTTCTCGACAAGATGAAGCATTTGACCATTTATAAATCTAAATTCAAGCATTAAAAAAAGCAATACAAACTTTCGTTCATTGCATTTCTGCAGCCACTTTTCTTGCTGAAAAAGAAAGCTGCTTTTTCACCTGAGCACTCACTTGCCTTCTCACCAGTGGCAACTTCAGTTGTATGGAGTTTTTTTCCTTAAAACTATGTCTCTCCTTGAGGGCCTGACCCATTGGTGAAATCCATTTTTTTTTACTACCGGTCCTATGGGTGTGGCTTGGTGGTGTGGCTTGGTGGAAGGGGAAGGTTACTGCAAAATCTCCATTCCCACCCCACTCCGGGGGAAGGATACTGAAAATCCCCATTCCCTCTCGACTCCTGGGGGAAGGATATTGCAAAATCTCCATTCCCACCCCACTCTGGGGCCAGCCAGAGGTGGTATTTGCCTGTTCTCCAAACTACTCAAAATTTCCGCTACCGGTTCTCCAGAACCTGTCAGAACCTGCTGGATTTCACCCCTGGCCTGACCTACATAAATGCCCATAATTTCTCAAGCCACTTTCAAGGAGAGAACACAGATTCTGACTGATGCCTGTGCATTTTCCAACACCATTTCATCCAAATCCATTTCCCAAAGCAAAGTTTCTAAAACTCGCAAACACTTTTTAAACACCTATTTCTACAAACTTCGCTAGTTACTGCCATCGAAACAGAAAGTAAACTTCTCATCCTAGCTGTGCTCCATTCCTTAAGCAGCACGAAATTGCTGCTGTTCAGCAAATTCATAACCTACTGATTTATTAAATTTCCATAGCTGCCTAGAGTCACTTTAATATGGAAGGCGGTGAGGTATAAAAATGTAATCAATAAATAAAATATCACACACACGAGTGTTGCTGTTTATGCAACAAAGACTAAGGCAACTGCGGGCCAACAGAAAAATAAAGGGATAATCCAAAATCCCTGCCAGGAGATGGGAGGAGATGGGCAGCTATGAAAATGGATTAAATCAGAAATAAAACTCAATGTTTCAACTCTTTCAAGGTAACAATTAGCCCCAATTATCCAAGGAGCAAAGAGCATCCTTAGCCAGAAAGGAGCGAGGAAGGAGGGGGGGCTGCAGTCGCCATGGCAACGGTGAACCTAGGTGTGATAGGCGGCCGGAGGAAAAAAGGGAGGGTAGCTCCCTGGCAACAGGCCCGACGGTGACCATGGCAACGCAAAGGAAGGTCTTGGGGATTAAGACAGGTGGCATTGAGGGGGAACGAGGGGGCGTGGCCTCCCTGACGTCACGGACGCCATGTTGGGGAGGGCAACCGGGGAGAGCTGGAGGGGGGGGCGCCTGTTGCCACAGCGACCGCGGCGGCCAAGGCCGGATGCCGGACCTGTGGAGCGGCGGGAGGGCGTCGAGGTCGCTGAGCGGGTCCTTCGTGTCAGGAATTACGCCGAGGATGGTGCTCTTGAGCGACGTGCCCTTCAGCAGCCGGCTCCGCACCAGCTGCATGTTCCGCGGAGAATCCACGCTGGCGCGCATGGTGGAGCCCGGCAGCAGCACGGCTTCGGGCGTCAGCAGCAGCGGCAGGCGGGTCGGGATTTGAATGGCGCTGCCCGAGGACGACGCCATGGTCGGAAACCGGCACCTTCGAGTTCGCCTCTCTCTCTCTCGCGAGCGCAAGCAAAGCTCGTCGCCTCCGCTTACAGGCCGCGCTACGGCGAGCGGCGAGGGGCAAACGGCGCGAGCCGCGCGTGCTTGCTCAAGGCCGCCCCCTCTGGCCGCGGCTGGCATTCCGCCGACTCTTTTTAAGCGTGGAGAAGCGAAAACAATTCATTTAAATTAAATCAATTCATTAAACAATTCATTAAATTAAAAAAAACAACAACAGAGCAGTATCAGTGGAGGGTACATTTTAACGACGTTTCTTGCCACATTGGTGAGGTAAATCCCTTGTTAAAATTCGTAACATGGTTCTTAAGTGAATCTGGCTTCCCCATTGACTTTGCTTGCAAAGGGGATCACAGGACCCCGTGACACGGCGGCCCGTCATAAATACGAACCAGCTGCCAAGAATCCAAATGTAAATCACGTCACCACGGGGATGCTGCGATGGTCATAAGTGTGGGAAATGATCATAAGTCACTTTTTTTCGGTGCCGTTATAACGTCAAACGGTCACTAAATGAACTTTTAAGATGAGGGCTATCAGGCGAGTTATTAAAAAAAAACATTAAAAGCGTTATTTGCTGTGCAATCAATTGCGCCGCAATAGGGATGCTTCAATGCAGTAGTTACAACTGGCAAGAACCAGTCACGTCACTTTTTTCAGGGGCCTTGAAACTTGGAACGCTTGCTAAATAAATTGTTGTAAGTCAAGGACTTCCTGTACATTTTTAAGCCTTCAAGACAAGGAAATGCAGAGTTGCGAGGAGCAGTTAAAAAGTTGATGACCAATATGGAGATTGGACTGCCTGCAATTTGGCTGTTCAATCTCACCGGGTCAAGGTTGACTCAGCCTTCCATCCTTCCGAGGTTGGTAAAATGAGGACCCAGTTCCTTCCTTTCTTCCTTCCTTCCTTCCTTCCTTCCTTCCTTCCTTCCTTCCTTCCTTCCTTCCTGGCGTCCACAGCAGGAGTTTGATCCTGATGGGCTCAAGGTTGACTCAGCCTTCCTTCCTTCCGAGGTCGGTAAAATGAGGACCCAGATTTTTGGGGGGTTACTATGCTGACTCTAAACTAACTAACTCTGCGTAGCTTCTTTTCCAAAAACTACACTACTAACCAGAGCATTCAAAACATTTGCCAGACCCATTCTTGAATACAGCTCACCTGTCTGGAACCCATACCACATCTCTGACATTAATACAATTGAACGAGTCCAGAAATATTTTACAAGAAGAGTTCTCCACTCCTCTGTAAACAACAAAATATCTTATTCCACCAGACTTGAAATCCTGGGATTAGAAAACTTAGAACTCCGCCGACTCCGACAAGACCTGTGTTTAACACACAGAATCATCTATTGCAATGTCCTTCCTGTTAAAGACTACTTCAGCTTCAATAGCAATAATAAAGAGCAAACAATAGATTCAAACTTAATGTTAACCGCTTCAATCTTAATTGCAGAAAATATGACTTTTGTAACAGAGTTGTTAATGCTTGGAATACACTACCTGACTCTGTGGTCTCTTCCCAAAATCCCAAAAACTTCAACCAAAAACTGTCTACCACTGACCTCACCCCATTCCTAAGAGGACTATAAGGGGCGTGCATAAGTGCACAAAAGTGTCTACCGTTCCTGTCCTATTGTCTCCTTTCAATATATGTGCTTGTATATAATGTTGTGACAGAAAAAAAACTGTTTAGAGAGGGTTGTAAAGCACTATGGAGTGGTATATAAGTCTAAGGACTATTGCTATTCCTTCCTTCCTTCCTTCCTTCCTTGGTGGTTAGAATGCCATATTGCAGGCTGATTCTGCCCAAAGCCAGGAGTTTGATCCTGATGGACTCAAAGTTGACTCAGCC
This sequence comes from Ahaetulla prasina, assembly GCF_028640845.1. Taxonomy (NCBI): domain Eukaryota; kingdom Metazoa; phylum Chordata; class Lepidosauria; order Squamata; family Colubridae; genus Ahaetulla; species Ahaetulla prasina. The sequence continues at coordinate 8,235,600 of NC_080550.1, forward strand.
TTTCATCCTTCTGAGGTCAATAAAATGAGGACCCAGATTGTTGGGGGCAAGAGACTGACTCTGTAAAACACTTAGAAAGGGCTGTAAAGCACTATAAAGCAGTATATAAGTCTAAGTGTTAGTGCTATGAAAGAGATACAACTGCACTGGTCAAGGAACCAATTATTTTATTTGGAAAAATTCTATATACTGTGAAACAAGTCCAGACTCTCTCCTGTTGCTATATCAGTTTATGATCACAAGGTGTCAGGGCATCACACATTATTTGATTTCCTGAGCTTTAATAAATTGGATGGTTTTTTTTAAAACTTATCAGCAGATGGCACTTTTTTTTGATTAAATAAATCTTTTAAATGCATTATGGAGACCCACTGAAATTGGCTCTAGTTAACTGAACCTGGTTTCATTATGCATATGTACTAGCTCAAGAAAATAAAAAATTAACTCATGCAGACACACACTGGTATTTAAACTCAACAGGGTTCCAGTGTATCAAAATCAAATGGAGAGCTTTGATCAAGGAAAAAAATACAAATACCGTTGTTTCTACTTGGAAACCGTTTCTGGACTTTGTGCTTGAGGTAGAAAAGAAATGAAACTTTGATTTGGGATTAGATAGATACAGTGTTACAGAAATGGCTAGTTTAAATTACTATGTAAAACTAAAAAGTTGTGGTTTGATGTTATTACCGTATTTTACCGCACCAAAGGGAGTCGAAAGTCAATACCTTTTCTTTCTTTTTTCCCCCTTTCTCTTCCACACTTTTCCCTTCCCTATTTCTCCTTTTTTGCTTTTGTATTTTTTTCTGTATGTTATATCATAAATCGTTATAAACACACACAAAAATAGAAATCGAATGGAGCGCTTGATAGGATAGAAACATGAAGTACACACACTTTGAAAGGAAAGTGAAAATAATGAAATTGGCAACCATGACATGAAACCCTGTTTTGATTTATTTGTGGTTTTATAATGGATGCTCCTGGTAGCGTCTGTGTGTGTGTGTTTGTGTGTGTGTTGACTTTCTAGGCATCTCAAAGCCGTTATGTGACACTTTCCTTGTTCCCTAAATTCATTGGCATTTTGTACTTCTAGGGCAATCTCTGTGAACAATTAAATGCATCGATTAAGGTTAAAGAAACAACAAATGGTGCCTTCTAGAAAACCGAGTCGAACCTAGGATCGAGTTCTTTTCACTCTTATTTATATATTTTTATTTATTTTTATTTTGTCACAACAGTATACACAAACATCAACATAAAACAACAACACATCGTATAAACATATATATATAAGCAAAAGTATGCAACAACTATATTAATTTGATATAATGAAAGGGAACAATAGGACAGGAACGGTAGGCAATAACTAATTACTGAAAGACAGTGGTTTTGTGTAATCCTCTCACCAGCTTCATCTCCTGCTGGTTTCACATATTGTGCCACGCCATGGTTTATTCAACCATAGTTTATTGCCTTAACCATCATTAGCAGCGGTCCTAAAACGCCATAAGCCATGTTTTATTGATTGTGGTACGTGTGAGCCAAAATGAAACAGTCCACCCTGTGGTTTAACTAATTCTGTAAAGCCAACTTTAGAGAACGGCTAGGAGTGACGCAATGCACCCTATCCACATGGGCTCTCCAAAAACATTAGCCTTGGGACTCCTGAAGGTCTTTTTCACGAGGCAACTAGACTTTCTTTGAAGATGTTTCGCTTCTCATCCAAGAAGCATCTTCAGCTCATCCATGACTTGATGACTGAGAATCTCCATAGACATTTAGCCTTGGGACTGGTCAGCCATTTGGGCCATTCCTTCCCAATCATCAGTCTCCTTTTTCCTAATGGCCACAGGCCTGAGAATTTTACCAATCTATGCACCTAGAACTGCCCAGATCTAAGAAGACTCAACCAGTGACTTCAAAGACTTTAAGAACCAATTTCTAGACTTCTCTTAAATGGCCAGGTATCAACTATCCACCTTAGCATTTCTATAATAATAATAACAATAACAACAACAGCAACAACAACAACAGAGTTGGAAGGGACCTTGGAGGCCTTCTGGTTCCCTTCTTCCTTACTTGCAACTCTCAAAAATGCTTTCGAATCAGGAATATTCCAGTTCCACCTATATACTTCCCAAGGGGGCATCTTCCGGTTCTTTTGTTTGCTGTTACAAAACGTACTCTTTGGTTCTGACTCTGCAAAAACCCAAAGTCAATGATTACAAAGGTTTCCAATTAGAATTGATAGAATGGGGTCATTTAAAAAAAACAAAAAACCAGACAGCAAAAATAAAGCACTTAACTTTCTCACTGATAATTTGATCTGAAACACATTAATCAGCCATGAAGCTTGAGTACTATGATGAACTGCCGTTCTGGGTAGAACTTAAAAGTTGCTCAACCGAGGCTGTACAAAATGTTTGTACGGTAATGCAGAAAAGTTCACCAAGGAAGCCTGTTCCTTAGGGGGTGGGAGACGTACCCTTTGAAAGATGTGTTCTGACAATCATCGGATAGGAATGACTTGATTTAGATTCTTGTAACAAGCAGAGAATTGATATTCTAAACTGTCTCGACCGATTTTATAGTTTCATGAAATATTGTCAGTCCAACTAGGTATTTATCCAACTGGATAAATCAGAGCAGGAACTCAACTTTACAAGAAGACTAAAGTTACTTGGACTGAAATTGGCTATCATGACACAACCTTGCCAGTCTGCTTGTGCTCCTCCTTGTCCTCCTCCTTAAAAATGGTAAAGGTTCCCAACTCTAAAGGGCGGTGCTCATCTCCGTTTCAAAGCCAAAGAGCCAGCACTGTCCAAAGATGTCTCTGTGGTCATGTGGCTGGCATGACACCAAAGGCGCCCAGAACGCTGTTCCCTTCCCATCAAACGTGGTCCCTATTTTTCTACTTGCATTTTTTACATGGTTTCGAACTGCTAGGTCGGCAGAAGCCAGGACAAACAATGGAAGCTCACCCTATTATGCGGCACTAGGGATTCAAACCGCTGAACTGCCGACCTTTCGATCGACAAGCTCAGTGCCTTAGGGTTCAGTAAATTAGGAAGGCATCTGCCTGAGCCATTTCTGAATGTTTATCTTCTGGATTTTTTTTTTTAAAAATACATATTTCAGCTCTCTTGTCTAGGCAACAAATATACCTTGATAAGGTCATCTTCTTTTACCCTTTATTTTTGCTGCTACCTGAGAAGTAACAACTAGACAGTGGAAGAGAACGCTATATACTAATAGGAGATCCCTCAATCTATTACTTAGCTTGGTAATGAAATATCTGCAAGAAAGCAAGAAAGCTCAGAGACCACCAAGGACCCCCAGTTGTCGTCTCCATCGTCCTCCTCTTCCTCTTCCTCCTCCTCCTCCCATTTTCTTCTTCTCCACTCTGCAAACCCTATCCCCTTCTTTCACTGATGATGTTATCTAGTTGGGTAATGAAACATCTATAGGAAAACAACCAAGCTCAGAGAGCACCAGAGACCTCACAGTTGTCATCTCCTCCTCCTGCTCCTGCTCCTCCTCTCTGCAAACCCCATCCTCTTCTGTCACTGATGATGTTACCTACTTGGGTAATGAAATGTCTGCAAGAAAACAACCAAGTTCGGATAGCACCAAGGACTCCACCAAAAGCTATTATGCCATGTGGCTAACCTTGCACTTCTTCAGCAATACCAGTCTTGTACATTCATCACAAGCTGAAGAGTCTTGGGGTTCTACTACAAGATGAAACAGATCTCCCAAGCTTGAATTCTTCTCATCCTTCTTGCTATCCACTCACCAGCCAGAACCTCAATATCTCAAATGATCTAAATGAGATATTTGAATGTCTCAATCGATCTAAGTGCCAGAGCTCACTGTAACAGTATTGCCAAAAAGGCATTAAGAGTTGTAAACCTAATCTTGTGAAGCTTCTTCTCCGGTAACATTGTACTGCAAACCAGGGCATACAAAACCTTTGCTAGACCAATTCTCGAATACAGCTCGTCTGCCTGGGATCCGCACTGTATATCAGACACTAATACAATTGAGCGAGTCCAGAGGTATTTCACGAGAAGAGTCCTCCACTCCTCTGCTCACAACAAAATACCTTATGCCACCAGGCTTGAAATTTTAGGCTTGGACAACCTACCAAAGCATAGTACGCAAAATTATCCGCTACAACATACTACCTGTCAATGATTACTTCAGCTTCAACTGCAATAATACACGAGCACAAAATAGATACAAACTTAAGGTAAACCACTCCAAACTTGATTGCAGAAAATACAACTTTAGCAACAGGATGGTCAATGCCTGGAATGCACTACCTGACTCTGTTGTTACATCCTCTAACCCCCAACTTTAACCTTAGACTGTCTACTGTTGACCTCACCCAGTGGTGGGATTCAGCCAGTTCGCACCACTTCGGGAGAACCGGTTGTTAACTTTCTGAGCAGTTTGGTGAACTGGTTGTTGGAAAAAATCATTAGGGCAGAGAACCGGTAGTTAAATTATTTGAATCCCACCACTGACCTTACCCCACTCGTGACGTCTCGCCTGGATTACTGCAATGCTCTCTACATGGGGCTCCCCTTGAAGGGCATCCGGAGGCTACAGTTAGTCCAGAATGCGGCTGCGCGGGTGATAGATGGAGCCCCTCGTGGCTCCCGCATAACACCCATCCTGCGCAGGCTGCACTGGCTGCCTGTGGCCTCCCGGGTGCGCTTCAAGGTTTTGGTGACCACCTTTAAAGCGCTCCATGGCATTGGGCCGGGTTATTTACGGGACCGCCTACTGCTACCGAATACCTCCCACCGACCCGTGCGCTCTCATAGAGAGGGTCTCCTCAGGGTGCCGTCAGCGAGGCAATGTCATCTGGCGACGCCCAGGGGAAGAGCCTTCTCTGTGGGGGCTCCCACCCTTTGGAACGAACTACCCCCCGGACTCCGTCAGCTTCCGGACCTTCGGACCTTCCGCTGGCTTAAAACATACTTATTTAATTGTGCAGGACTGAGCTAGATTTTAAATTTGGTTTTAATTGGGTTTTAATTGGATGTTTTAATTAACGGGCTTTTTGAATAAGTTTTTTAACTGTTTTTATACTGTATTTATATGTTTTTAAATGCCTGTAAACCGCCCTGAGTCCTTCGGGAGATAGGGCGGTATATAAATATGATTAAATAAATAAATAAATAAATAATAAATTCCTAAGAGATCTGTAAGGAGCATGTCTAAGCGCACCAACATACCTACCATCCCTGTCCCACTATCCCCATTTATTCATATCCATTTCCTCTATTAATATCCATGTTTATACTTATTCCCGTTATCTCCTACATGTTTGACAAACCAAATCAATAAATAAACCTGGTTTAGAAAATTCAGCAGAAGTCAGGACGGAGAGCAGCAAGCGTTCTAGAATGTTCTTTATGCATCCAGAGTGGCAGTTGAGTCAGGCAGTTGCGGAAAGAGAGAGAGGCTGCACCAGTTTGAAGGATCAGACAAAAAAAAAATACTTTCGGGTGGAAGCGAATTGAAGGTGTAGCAATACGAAGGGCGAGGAGAACATCATATATTCAGTCCAGCGGTGAAATGTAAAATGTGTTCTGTGGGCGTGGCTTGGTGGGGGGTAATGTGCCTGGGTGGGCGTGGCCAACTTTTTTTTTTTTTACTTTTAAAAGCATTTTTTCCACACAACCTCTCAGACCTTTTGCTCTAAGCTGTTCTTTCAAAGCGGAACATATGAAGAATTGGGGAAGGGAGGAGATGAGAAGTAGGCCACACAGAATAAGGGGACAGCCTTTCATTAGGTTATAAACACGTGGTGCCTAGTTGCTTTGGTCTCGGAAAGTAGAGGACGGTGGCCAAACAGGTTCAATCAACTATGCCCTATTGATAAGTATTTGGGACCCTTCCATTTTTGCTGCTGAAAAAAATTGACTTAATGCCTCTGAAATTAACATGGTGTCAGCGTTCCAGAAAACCCTCCTTGCAGAAAAGACTCTGAGGCCAACGTCTTTCAAAGTTCTTTTACTAGCATAGGTAATCTGGCACAGTTGGTTGGAAATCCGAATCTCGGGATCCGGGTTCCTCCCACAGTAATACAAACCCCAAAATCCCCACCCTCATGACCCCTCTGCCGATCACATGCTCCAATCTTCAACCGTCCCATCTCGAGACATCACTCCGGCCACTCCTTCTCCAGATGCGAGCTCAGCCTGACCTTGACCAGCGGGAAGAATGTTGTTATGTCTAATCATCCCTTGTACTACCACCCCACTCCCCTCCTTTCCCACACAGAAGAAAGTGGCAGCGTGGGGAAGCCTTCGGCCTAGTATGGCTTCCAAAGCTGACACATGGCTTTGCAAGTATATGCAAGTATATCTGCCATTATCTTTGACTGGCAAAGATTTCTGTTCCTCTTCTGATTCCAAGTCTTCCAGCTTCTATTTTTTTTTCTTTTTTTACCAGAAAGGAAAATGAAAAGAAGTGGTTGTTCAAAATTAACCCCCTTCTCTCTCTTTTTTTCCCCCCTTAAAAGCAAAAAAAAAAAAATGGCTGAGGACAACAAGCCCTGGTACCTTCAGAATGACAGTATAATATTGGAACATTATTTGCCTCCTGGTGATTTGAACAAAACAAATATTGAAAAGACCTTCTACCAGAAATATTCACGAAGCTTAAAAACCATGATTCCCATCCGCTTAAGAGCAAGGCAAGTTCTGGGTTCTCGTACTTAGAATATCGCGCTGAATAATAACCCTATGATGGTCACCGTGAATGAATCAATCCTTATCTAACTTATGACTATCAGAGACCTGGTTTCAGTTATTCCCATACATAGAGATGTTGTCGTGTCCCACTCCTCCTCTGACGGCCGGGAATCCAAGATGTGACTTCAGCAACCAGATTAGACTTTGCCTGACTCAAGGAATGCCAAAAAGCAGATCCTTTATATAGGCTGTGGGGTGTGGCTCCATGACTCAGCACCTATCCAGGCCTGCCCCTCCCTTCCTTCTGCTGACGTCGCCTCTCCATTCTCCGGAAGTGGGGATCTGTCCACGTTTTGTCAGCTGCCGGCAATTCTAGCTCGTGGCTGGCTTCTTGCTCACACGCGGTGGGGCGGAGGTTTATTTGCTCAGTCTGTCCGGGCATGGTGCCAGGGCTGGGGGTTGGAGGCATGCCAGGCCATTCTTCTTCACTATCAGTCTCTGGCTCAGATAACAGGAGATGGGAGGGGCCCGGCTGCGGAGAGGGGGGCGAGCGAGGCACAACAGATGTAGTAGATAGGCAGAGCACTTAAATTAGCCTCATAAATTGGCATACAGTTCTTCAAAAACATCAAGGGTGATCAACGTGCAAACAAGGTGATCACGATTCTGGACTGAATTTTATTGGCCCTTGACTAATTTCAAATTGGCTTCGAGTTCAGATTTGTAAAAAGGGCAACCTGCCTGTTTCTTGGGCATTTATGAGGCAGAAGCAGAGGTGGTATTCAGCAGGTTCTAACCAGTTCTGGCGAACCGGCAGCAGAAATTTTGAGTAGTTCAGAGAACCAGTAAATACCACCTCTGACTGGCCCTGCCCCCATCTATTCTCTGTCTCCCAAGTCCCAGCTGATGGGGAGGAAATGGGGATTTTGCAGTATTCTTCCCCTGGAATGGGGTGGGAATGGAGATTTTACAGTAACTTTCCCTTGCCACGCCCACCAAGCCACACCCACAGAACCGATAGTAAAAAAAATTGAATCCCACCACTGGACAGAAGAGTTGAGAAGATAAAAAGGCAATAAAAAGGCCTATCAAAGTTGGAGAAGGAAGTCTTCCTCACTTTAAAATCCCTACCTTCTGAATACATCATCTTCACTCATCATGGGCACAAAGTTTTCAATAGACTCCCTTTAATAGTAAGAAGGTTGCTCGCCCCAATCTAAGCCTTTGGCCTGCAGCACTTTTTCTGGCTGCTAAACTCACCTTACTTATTTATTTTTATTTATTTATTTATTTATTTTGTCACAACAGTATATATAAGCATAAGCATGAAAGTAACTATATAATATATAAGCATATATATAAGCATAAGCATGCAACAACTATATTAATTGGATATAATGAAAGAAAACAATAGGACAGGAACGGTAGGCACGTTTGTGCTCTTATGCACACCCCTTACGGACCTCTTAGGAATGGGGTGAGGTCAATAGTAGACAGTTTTTGGTTAAAGCTTTTAGGATTTTGAGAAGAGACCACAGAGTGAGGTAGTGTGTTCCAAGCATTAACAACTCTGTTACAGAAGTCATATTTTCTGCAATCAAGATTGAAGCGGTTAACATTAAGTTTAAATCTATTGTTTGCTCTTGTATTGTTGTGATTGAAGCTGAAGTAGTCTTTAACAGGAAGGACATTGCAATAGATGATTTTATGAGTTAAACACAGGTCCTATCGAAGGCGGCGGAGTTCTAAATTTTCTAAACCCAAGAATTCAAGTCTGGTGGCATAAGGTATTTTGTTGTATTCAGAGGAGTGGAGAACTCTTTTCGTAAAATATTTCTGGACGCGTTCAATTGTATTGATGTCTGAAATGTGGTATGGGTTCCAGTCAGGCAAGCTGTATTCAAGAATTGGACTAGCAAATGTTTTATAAGCTCTGGTAAGTAGTGTAGTGTTTCTGGAGAAGAAGCTACGTAAGATTAAGTTTACAACTCTTAAAGCTTCTAAGTGTTGCCCTAGAAGGCCGCATTCTAGGTGTATCTATCAAGGGGAAATCAGGAGATTCAGGAAGTTCAAATGAATTATAGAGATTTATTGCAAGCTTAAGCTGTCTACAAGAATCTGAGCTACTAACGTTCAAGGGAAATCAGCAGGAGAGGCATTCAAGGTGGGCTGGACTTAAATCTCTTGCGGGAATGCAGGGATTTGTGATTGATGATGCGTTTGACTATAGTGACCAGACGTCCCTCTTTTGGCGGGACAGTCCCGCTTTTTAATAATTTTTCCCGTGTCCCGCGGCATTTCAAAAAAGTCCCAATTTTTTCCCCCACTCCCATTCTGAAAATGGGAGGCGGCAACACAAGAGGAGGAGGAGGAGGCGGAGAAGGGGGAGTGGCAGAGAAGGGGGCGCGAGATCGCCCGCTGCCTGGAAGAGCCGAGAGGAGAGCCGAGGAGAGCCGAGCCTGCCTGGAAGAGCCGAGAAGCAGCAGCTCCTCCTCCTCCTTCAGCCAGGTGGCGAGACTCAGCATGCATGCGCAGCCTCCCCCTCCCCCCCATCAATGGTGTCCCGCTTTGCCATCGCTGAAATCTGGTCACTTTACATTTGACCCCTCCCTCACCCTCAGCCTGGTCATCTCCTGCAGTATCTTTCCCTTCTTTTGCCCATCCAAAATTGCAATTTCCAGGTAACCGATAAGCTTTTGATGCCTCCTTAAATTTCTGGAGGGGAAGCAGGCTAGCATGTTGGTCTGGGATCTTGGGTTGTGCCAACTTGTGGAAAAATATACAGCTGGTTTTTGGAATGGGAAAAGCACGGATGAACCAGTAAAGGGGAAACTTTCAAAAAAAATAACACTATGTCCTGGGAAAGAAAAAAGCATAAGAAAGAACCTCAAGATAACCCTATTTTGATTTTTGTGTGGGATGAGAAGGGGCAGAGAGAACTTGATACCGGAAGTGCTCAACGTGAGACCACAAATGAGCCCCAAATTTATCTTGCTAAGCGAGACATGTGTTAAGTGAGTTTTAGCCTATTTTGCGACCTTTCTTGCCACAGTTCTTAAATGAACCGTAGCAATTGTTAAGTTAGCAACAGCGTTGTTAAGGGAATCTGGCTGAGCCACTGACTTTGCTTGTCAGAAGGTCGCAAAAGATGATCCCATGATCCCATCGTAAGCATGAAACCATTGCCAACTGTCTGAATTTTGATTGCGTGATCACAGGAATACTGCAACGGTCACAGGTGTGAGAAACAGTCTTAAGTCACTTTTTCCCATGCTGTTGTAACTTCGAACAGTCACTACATGAACTACGAGGGCTACGTGTACTTTTTATTTTTTTTTAAAATACCCCTTAGTTTGCTCAGTGGTTCCCCATTCCCAAGGCCATCTTTACATTCTTCACAAACACACAGCCCGATTTTACACTTATTGTGGAAATTAAATGATTGGCAAGCACGGAGAGAATTGTGGAGAATTCAAAGCCAGAGTGAATGAAAAAACGTACCTTGCCTGTTTCACTGTTGAAAAGACAACCCAGGAGGTTGACTTCTCGGAGACAGCTATTCGATATCCAGTGAAAAGATTAGCGAACTCTTGCTCAAAGGCCGTAGCTGCCGGGGATGAGGAAAAGGTCTCGCTGATGAACAAGTGCCAATCAAAGAGATGATTAGGAGCAGGGGTCCCCAACCTTTCGACTGGAGGGGACCACCAAATTCATAATTTAAAATCCTGTGGACCACTAATATGATCTGCCTAATGACCGGCTGGGTGGGTGTGGCTAGGTGGTCATGTGACTGGGTGGGCATGGCCAACTCAATGTCACTCACATCGAGGGATGCCTCCCCAGCCTCTACTCACCCCTCCCCTCCCAGCCACTCCTCGCCTGCCTGCCTGGGCTCCTTAGGGCCCCAACAGGAAGCAGTTGTTTGAGCTAAGCAGCCATTATGAGAAAGAGTTGGCAAAACAGCTGGCTCAGTTCAAATTGGATCTGGCCGAGAAGGAGGCTCACCTCACTGAGGACTATGAGCATAAGCTTTCCAAGCAGAGGGAAGACCTGTGAGAGTGCAAGGCCAGGTGCCTTGAGGCTCAGCAGGCTGAGATGGTCAGCCAGTTCCAGGCCATGATGCAGTCCCACTGGAACAAAGTCCTCTGGCTCTTTGCCACCAGCAGTGCTTCCCTTCAGCCTTCGCCCAAAGCCCTGCACCAGGAGGCTGAAGCAGACCCCAAGTCAGAATTTCTGCCCCCTTCCAACCCACACAAAAAGACCCCGATGGGGGGAGACTCTCTGCAGCAACATAAACATTCATTGCACGTATCCTGCCCAGGGAGCCGTAGTTTGAGGACCCCTGATTTAGTGCAATATTAAAAATGCAAATAATTTTTCTGCGGACCACCAAGTTTTTCTCGCAGACCACCAGTGGTCCACGGACCATCAGTTGGTGACTGTTGATTAGGAGGACCGAATGGGCAACGGTCCAAGGCAGAAGACAGCTTTTGATTCTCCCTTCTGAGTCCCTCTTTCTGCCCGACCTACAGGTCTTCCAAGAATCCAGTGGACAATGCTGGACTTTTCTCCTTTGCGACCTATTCTTGGTTTTCCTCTCTAATGCTCCAAGGATACCGGCACAAAATCAATATAGCGACGTTGCCTCCCATCTCTTACTACGACAGTGCCGAACCGAATGCCAAAAGGTAATTGTTGTTAAAATCTCTCTCGACCCACCCCAATCTTCCTAGAGAGAAGGAGGTGGCCCTCATTTCCATTCGTTGGACTTTGAAGATAACAAATCTAACACCCTGAAAATAAGACCTAACAATAAGATAAAAATAAAAATAAGACGTAGCATGATTTTTTTAGGATGCTCATAATATAAGCCCTATCCAAAAAATAAGCCCCAGTTAAGATCATTAGCCAGACGGATGGATATTAGTACTATATTTCCCCAAAAATAAGCCCTAACAAGAAAATAAGCCCTAGATGCATTTTTTGGAGCAAAAGTTAATATAAGACCGGGTCTTATTTTCAGGGGAAACAGTTGTTTGTAACAAAATAACAGGGCTGGCGGTGTCCTGCTATATCTTTCCTAAAAGGAGAAGGAAAGATCCGAGATGGCGCAGTGGTTAGAGTGCAGTCCTTGCAGGCTACTTCAGCTGACTGCTAGCTGCAGTTTGGCAGTTCAAATCTCACCAGGCTCAAGGTTGGACTCAGCCTTCCATCCTTCCGAAGTTGGTAAAATGAGGACCCAGATTGTTGGGGGCGATATGCTGACTCTGTAAACCACTTAGAGAGGGATTGTAAAGCACTGTGAAGTGGTATATAAGTCTAAGTGCTATTGCTAGTCCTTCTTTCCTTCCTTCCTCCCTCCCTCCCTCCCTCCCTCCCTTCCTTGCACAGAGGTTAGAATTCAGTATTGCAGGCTGATTCTGCCTACTGCCAAGAGTTCGATCCTGACTAGCTCAAGGTTGACTCAGCCTTCCATCTGTCTGAGGTTGGTAAAATGAGGACCCAGATAGTTGGGGGCAATATGCTGACTCTGTAAACCACTTAGAGAGGGCTGTAAAAGTGCTATGAAGTGGTATATAAGTCTATTTCTATAAAGCAGGGCAGTGGGCCAAAGCAAGACCCTCTAATTTCTACATGATTTCGGTTGCATGTGGAAAGTTATCATCCTAGTTTAAGTCTTCCTTTGCAGACATTCTTTGGAGAAGGTGTGCATTAAGAAGAGATTGGACAACCATTTGTCTGAAATGATATAGGGTTTCCTGCCTGAGCAGGGGGTTGGACTAGAAGACCTCCAAAGGTCCCTTCCAACTCTGTTATTCTCTGCAAAGTGGAAGACCAGTAAAACAGTGAAGTAAAATACCAACTTTTAGATAAGGCACTGGCCAAGCCTTGATTGATGCTTACCCAATACTAGATTTGAATGTCTGTTTAAAGCAAGGTACCCTATTATAACTTCTCAATTTTCTATCTGGCCTCTGTATTAATTAATTGACAGCAGTGACTTTAACAAGCGTAGGTTGCGGAAGAAATATGTAACGTGAGTTGTTTGCTTTTGTTTTTACAGATTTCGACTCCTTTGGGAAGCCGAGGTTGCCAAAGTCGGACTTGAGAAAGCTTCTTTAGGCAGAGTGTTCTTTCAGTTTCAAAGGACAAGGATTTTCATGGACATAATTGCTAATATTTTTTATTCCATTTTTGGTGTTTTGGGGCCAGTGAGTAACCTGGAAGCACATGTTATGAGAGCTGACAACCGATAACTTTTCAAAAGATTTTTTGAAAGAGAATTTGATGGGGTGATTTCTCAAAAATTTCTCCGGGGGGAAAGAGGACATTTCAAACCTTTGTTTGAGGCAGAACTTTTGATAAATCCACCCCTCAATCAAAAGGCTACCCTGGAGTAGTTTCTGATGCCTTTCTTTCGGGTTGAAAGAATAGGTGGGAAGCCAGAGAGGCTGGAATGGGACAACTTGGGACAGCCAATGCGCCAAGGCCAACTCAATGCGGCCAACTTAATGTGGCCATCTCGCCACGGTCAACTTGCAACAGGATGATTCAACAGTTCAATTTAAGCGTTTAAAATAATTTTAAATTTATTTTAATTTTTGTCATTCACATTTCATTTTGTCCCTCCTTTCCCAGTCTTTCTTTAATGATTCGATTCCACTATTTCTTCGATAGTAGTGTAACTCTTGTCCTGCAGTGAGTTATCCCACGGCGAGTTGGCCATGGACAATTGGCTATGATCAGTTGGTCATGGCAAGTTGGCCAAATTGAGTTGACCATGCTGTAGACCTGATCTAAGAGCAGGGAGAGAGAGACAGAGGGAAGGAGGGAGGGAGGGGGAGAGGGAGAGGGAGGGAGAGAAATGGAGAAGGGAGGGAGAGGGAGAGACAAAGAGACAGAGAGAAACTTACTTCACTTTTAAGACACTCATTGCAATTGGCATCTGCTTTGGAAGAAATTTCAAAAGCAAATTCTCTCTCATCAAATTGAATGAGAATCGATAGACCAGGCACAGGAGAATGCCTCTGCCTACTGCTATTGCATTTATAAACCATTTAAAAAAAAAAAAGATCTTATTTCAGTGTAACACTCATACCACATGCAAAAAAATCCCACTTTTTGGTCTTTGGCCCAAACGTGATAGGAATCTTTTCTTAGTCTAAGAATCACATCAATTTGGCATCGCCATCATCCTGAGTGATCTGGAACCACAGCTCAAGCTTGTGATTTTCCTAACAGAACACTGTTTTGATGATGATGATGATAAGGATGATGTCAATTCCAATAAACCAAACATTGCTAAAAAACATCTTCTCCCAATGCTTCGAATTGTGGGAAAACACTCAAAAAAAGAAATCTGCCAAAAAAACCCATGAGAATTCAGGTTGCAAATAATCCTAGACCAGATGATCCCAATCCTCTGAAATTAGGATTATTTTGTGTTTGGCAGAGGGATTGTAAATTGCCTGGGAAACTTGCATAGATTTTAAACTGTGGGGCAGGAGGGGAAATAAATCAGGTGGTATTGAATAATATTGACTGCTTTAATAATATATCAACTTAACAACACACATTTCCCCAAAAATATTATATGTTTATGTTTTGGTGGGTTTGTTTTTGCCAGACCCTGATCTTTCATAATATTCTCCAGTACACGGACAAAGATTCGAGGGACTTGCTGGAGGGTATTGGCCTCTGCATGGCTCTTTTTTTCACCGAAGTTTCAAAAGTTGTGTTGTGGTCATTGACGTGGGCTATCAACTATCGCACAGCTGTCCGGGGGAAAGTGGCTGTGACAACTATCGCATTTGAGAACCTGCTGGCTTGTAAATCCTTGAAACATGCGTCTTTAAGCAAGGTAAGGTAATCTAATGTTGCGTAGCTTCTTCTCTGGTAATATTGTACTGCTAACTAGAGCATACAAAACATTTGCTACACCAATCCTTGAATACAGCTTGCCTGTCTGGAACCCGCACTGCATATCGGACATAAATACAATTGAGAGAGTCCAGAGATATTTCACGAGAAGAGTCCTCCACTCCTCTGCTCGCAATAAAATACCTTATGCCACCAGACTCCAATTTTTGGGCTTAGACAATTTAGAACTACGCAGGCTTCAATCTGACCTAAGCATAGTATATAAAATTATCTAAATCAAAATTAAAATTATCTACCACAATCTACCACATGTCAATGACTGCTCCAGCTTCAACCACAACAATACATGAGCAAATAATAGATACAAACTCAACGTAAACCACTCCAAACTTAATTGCAGAAAATATGACTTCAGTAACAGAGTGGTCAATGCCTCTGTAGTTTCTTCCCCAAACCCCCAAAACTTTAAGCTTAAACTGGCTACTGTTGACCTCACCCTGTTCCTAAGAGGTCTGTAAGGGGTGTGCATAAGTGCACCCGCGTGCCTACCGTCCCTGTCCTAATATTCCTTTTTACTTACTCTATCCAAATTATGTTTATACTTTTACCTGTTATCTTATATATGATTGATAAATAAATAAATAAATAAAATAAAATAAATAAGGTAAGATTGGGAGGTCACATCCTCATCTGATTTCCCACAAACATTTAATTTGCAAAACGCACATGGTGGTTGGTTTTCTTCAAAGTTAAAAGATTAACAGGCGGAGTCAACAATTAACCTTTGAATAGTCACTAAACGAACTGTTGGAAGTCAAGGACTACCTACCTACCTACCTACCTGTTTGGACTTGCAAGTGTGTGTTAGTACAATTCTTGCAATAAAATGGAATTAGGTCACCTGGTCAGGTTGGCTGTTTAGTCTATCTGGGGAGGTAGACGTTATCCAAGGAGTAATGAATGTACATCTTCATCTGTGGTCTTTAGAGTTGACCATACTAGACATAGGAATAGGCCATTCTGATCCTGCCATTCACATTGATCGATGACGATTTGGAAAACTTTCAACGCAGGATCATTTTTGAGCAGTTTCCTCCTTGCCTTTCAGTTGATTAATTTCTTAGCCAACGATGGTTTTCGGATATTTGAAGCTGCCTTGTTCGGCCCCATGCCCATGTCGGCACCTCTTCTGATCGTGGTTTGCACCATCTATTCCTGTGTCCTCCTTGGCCCGACAGCACTGATAGGAACATTCATTTATGCTGCGTTTATACCGTTGCAGGTAAAACATTTTCCTTTTCTACAAAATGATGATGGCTTTATACCAGTCCTCTCTCTGTGTTATTAAAATAAGAAAAAAAATCCCTCCCATGTTGCCTTGGTGCATATGCTCTCAGTGTACATAAGAAAAGATACATGTGATCATGCGATCAAAAGAAACTTGTGATCATGTGATCAAAATTCAGATGCTTGGCAACCGGTTCATACTTAGGACCGTTGCTGTGTCCCAAGGTCATGTGATTCCCCTTTTGCGAACATCTGACAAGCTGACCCGATGGGGAAGCCAGATTCACTTAACAACCATATTACTAATTTATTAATAATAATAATAATAATAATAATTTAATTTTTATACCGCCCTTCTCCCGAAGGACTCAGGGCGGTGACAAGCCAAGTAAAACCATACAATATATTACAATAAAAACTATTTAAAAAACTTATTCCATATGGCCTAAATTTAAATATAAAATACATAATATAAAAATAAACCCCATTTAAAACGAATTAAAAACCCCTATTAAGCCAGTCCTGCTCGGAAGAATAGGTATGTTTTCAGCTTGCGGCAAAAAGTCCGGAGGTGTCGTGTCCCACTCCTCCGCTGACGGCCGGGTCAGGGAAATCCGAATCAGGCTTGCCTCTGCAGCTCTGCCCAAAGTCCTAGCAAAGTCCTCAGAGCAGGCAGGAGACCAGTAAGTGACTTCAGCAAGATAAGTTCGACTTTGCCTGACTCAGAGACTGCCAGAAAGCAGATCCTTTATATAGGCCATGGGGTGTGGCTCCATGACTCAGCACTCATTAAGGCCTGCCTCCTTCCTTCTGTTGCCTCCGCCTATCCAATCTTCTGATGCGAGGGTCACCCAATCAGCTGTTGGTAATAAACCTCCTCAGGCTCACATGCTGTGGAGGAGGGGAGGGTCTAGCTGCTCCGTTTGCCTGGGCATGGAGTCAGGGCTGGGGCCGGGAGGTGCTCCTTCTTCTGCAGTTTGTCTGGGCATGGAGCCAGGACTTGGGCCGGGAGGCATACATTCCTCCGTGTTCGGGAGCAGATAAGAAGGCCCCGGCTGCTCTGAGGGCGGGCAAGACACAACAGGAGGTCAGGAAGTTGTCGAAGTCCTGGGGGAAGCTCGTTCCAGAGGGTAGGTGCCCCCACAGAGAAGGCTCTCCCCCTGGGGGTCACCAGCCGACATTGTTTGGCTGACAGCACCCTGAGGAGACCTTCTCTATGGGAGCGTACCGGTCGGTGGGAGGCATGTGGTAGCAGAAGGCGGTCCCGAAGATATCCCGGTCCTATGCCATAGAGCACTTTAAAGGTGATAACCAACAGTTAGCTGCAGTGATTCACCTGAGGCAAGAAAGGTCGTAAAATGGGGCAAAACTCACTTAGTAAATGAAACGTTGAGCTCAATTGTGGTCGTAAGTTGAGGACTACCTGTACTCACAGCCTAAATCTGAACAACAGAAGGGATGTCAACAAAGGAGAGTATTTGTAGCTCAGGGTTGACATGAAGGTCCTCTCTGAGCTTTGTTGTTTTCTTGCAGACGTTTCATGACCCAGCAAGGTAACATCCTCAGTGCTAGTCACAGAAGGGATAGCTACAATTATGAAGACTCTTCAGTCTTTAGCCGTGGGTTTAGCTGTCAGCCCTGTAATGAAATCGGTGCTGTGGCTCACCTTTTCCTCCCCTTCCTTGCAGATGTTGATGGCCAAATTAACTTCTGTTTTCCGAAGACAGTCTATTTTGCTGACGGACAAACGTGTGCGAATCATGAATGAGGTTTTGACGTGCATTAAGATAATCAAAATGTATGCCTGGGAAACATCGTTTGCAAAAATTATCACAGGTACCTGGAGTGGGGAGGCAACTACGGTAGTTGGTCTGTGTTTCAGTGGAGTGCTTTAACTAGATCCTCTGTGCCCCGATTTATGATTCACCTTTAATTGAAGGCGTACAGGATTGCTGTTGTTGTTGTTAGTTGCGAAGTCATGTCTGACCCATCGCGACCCCATGGACAACATTTCTCCAGGCCTCCCTCTCCTCTACCATCCTCTGGAGTCCATTTAATCTCACGCCGACTGCTTCAGTGACTCCATCCAGCCACCTCGTTCTCTGTCGTCCCGTTCTTCTTTGCCCTCAATCGTTCCCAGCATTAGGCTCTTCTCCAGTGAATCCTTCCTTCTCATTAGATAGCCAAAGTATTTTAGTTTCATCTTTAGGATCTGGCCTTCTAAAGAGGAGTCAGGGTTGATCTCCTCTAGGACTGACTGGTTTGTTCGCCTTGCAGTCCAAGGGACTCACGGGAGTCTTCTCGAGCACCAGAGTTCAAAGGCCTCAATTCTTTGGCGCTCAGCCTTTCTTATGGTCCAACTTTCACAGCCGTACATTGCAACTGGGAAAACCATCGGGTATAATTTTTTTTTTTTTTTGCATTTATATCCCGCCCTTCTCCGAAGACTCAGGGCGGCTTACACTATGTCAAGCAATAGTCTTCATCCATTTGTATACTATATACAAAGTCAACTTATTGCCCCCCAACAATCTGGGTCCTCATTTTACCTACCTTATAAAGGATGGAAGGCTGAGTCAACCTTGGGCCTGGTGGGACTTGAACCTGCAATATTGCAAGCAGTTGCTGTTAATAATAGGCTGCATTAGCCTGTTGCGCCACCAGAGGCCCTTTGCCAAATCATAGACCGTGGTCTAGAAAAAAATTATCTCTTCATTCCACCGGTGTTACAGGATGATATCTTTTTTACCCTTTGCAGGCATCAGGGAAGCAGAAAGAAAAATACTGGAAAAGGCAGGATACTTCCAAAGTGTGAACTCTGCTCTTACCCCGGTCGTTTCCACTCTAACCATCGTTGTGCTGTTTTCCTTCCATACCCTGTTAAAGCGTGAACTAACAGCTGCTGCTGTAAGACGATATTCCTGTTTCATAATTTCCCCCCGCCCCCATTGGCATTTTATGATAGCTATCAACCCCTAACCAAGATGATCCTAAAATGACAGATCAACAGTCCTAGGTTGCATTAACACAGGGATAGAATCAAGATCACGTGAAGTAGTTAGCACCACTTTATAATGCTTTGGTAAGGCCACACTTGGAATACTGCTCCAATATTGGTCACCTAGGTGTGTGTGTGTGTGTGTGTGTGTGTGTGTGTGTGTATTGCCATCTTCTTTTAATGACCCCATAATCCCTTGTGGGATGGAGTCAGAGCAACTGAATGGAGCTGAGTGTTTACTGGCCGGATGCCCTTCTCATTGTGCCCAGAGAGAGTATGTATGTATGTATGTATGTATGTATGTATATATGTATATATGTATATATATATATTTTATTGGCCAAGTGTGATTGGACAGCCATTTGTCTGAAATGATAGTGGAATGAAGTGGGTTAGGGTTAGGGTTAGGTCCCGCTCAACTTTGTTACTCTGTTTACATCCCTATGGTCATGGGATCAAAATTCAGATGCTTGGCAACTGGCTCCTATTTATGACCCTCTGATAGGCAAAACCAACGGGGAAACCACTGGGCAACCATGTCACTAACTTAACAATTGCAGTGATTCCCTTAACGATTGTGATGAGAAAAGTCGCAAAATGGAACAAAACTCAGTTAAGACCCGTCTCGCTTAGCAAATTTTGGGCTCAGTTGTGGTCGTAAGCCAAGGACTACCTGTAATGTGTTAGTAATTTTGGGAAATTGACTTCTGAGACGAATTTAAGACTGAATAGCCATCAATGTGGAGAGTCTAGCCAGTTTAGCGGCACCAAGTTGGAGTAATCTATGACACCAAATTAGGAAATAGACTCTTAGGGGTTGGAAGCTGGAAATTCTGACTCTCCTGGATGAATTGCCCTCTTATGTGATATTAAGAACTTTAATTCCTTCTCTTTACAGGCCTTCAGTGTGATTTCAGTCCATTTAATCTCACGCCGACTGCTTCAGTGACTCCATCCAGCCACCTCGTTCTCTGTCGTCCCGTTCTTCTTTGCCCTCAATCGTTCCCAGCATTAGGCTCTTCTCCAGTGAATCCTTCCTTCTCATTAGATAGCCAAAGTATTTTAGTTTCATCTTTAGGATCTGGCCTTCTAAAGAGGAGTCAGGGTTGATCTCCTCTAGGACTGACTGGTTTGTTCGCCTTGCAGTCCAAGGGACTCAC
>NC_080550.1:8258138-8318138 GCF_028640845.1 Ahaetulla prasina
TCAGAACCTGCTGAAACCCACCTCTGTATGTATGTACGTATATGTGTGTGTGTGTGTGTGTGTGTGTGTGTGTGAGAGAGAGAGAGAGAGAGAGAGAGAGAGAGAGGGAGAGGGAGAGATGTATAAAAGATATTGGAATTCTAAAAAAAATATAGAGAACAAAGATGATTAGGGGACTGGAGAACATATGAAGAAACGGTTGCAGGAATTGGGTATGCCTAATTTAATGAAAAGGAGGACTAGGGGTGACATGATAGCAGCATTCCAATGCTTGAGGGGTTGCCATAAAGAAGAGGGGGTCAATCTATTCTCCAAAGCACCAGAAGGCAGGACAAGAAGTAATGGAAGTAACCTAGAACTAAGGTGAAAATTCCTGATAATGAGAGCAACTAACCACTGGAACAGATTGAATCGAATCGAATCGAATCGAATCGAATAGAATAGAATAGAATAGAATAGAATAGAATAGAATAGAATAGAATAGAATTTTTTTATTGGCCAAGTGTGATTGGACACACAAGGAATTTGTCTTGGTGCATATGCCTTCAGAATATGCAACTTCAGAAGTTGCAGGTGCTCCATCACTGGAGGTTTTTAAGAAGTGATTGGACAGCCATTTGTCTGAAATGATAGTGGAATGAAGTGGGTTAGGGTTAGGGTTAGGTCCCGCTCAACTTTGTTACTCTGTTTACATCCCTATGGTCATGGGATCAAAATTCAGATGCTTGGCAACTGGCTCCTATTTATGACCCTCTGATAGGCAAAACCAACGGGGAAACCACTGGGCAACCATGTCACTAACTTAACAATTGCAGTGATTCCCTTAACGATTGTGATGAGAAAAGTCGCAAAATGGAACAAAACTCAGTTAAGACCCGTCTCGCTTAGCAAATTTTGGGCTCAGTTGTGGTCGTAAGCCAAGGACTACCTGTAATGTGTTAGTAATTTTGGGAAATTGACTTCTGAGACGAATTTAAGACTGAATAGCCATCAATGTGGAGAGTCTAGCCAGTTTAGCGGCACCAAGTTGGAGTAATCTATGACACCAAATTAGGAAATAGACTCTTAGGGGTTGGAAGCTGGAAATTCTGACTCTCCTGGATGAATTGCCCTCTTATGTGATATTAAGATATTAAGGTTCCCCTCACACATACGTGCTAGTCGTTCCTGACACTAGGGGGCGGTGCTCATCTCCGTTTCAAAGCAGGAGCCAGCGCTGTCCAAAGACATCTCCGTGATCATGTGGCCGGCATGACTGAATGCCAAAGGCGCACGGAACACTGTTCCCTTCCCACCAAAGGTGGTCCCTATTTTTCTACTTGCATTTTTTTACGTGCTTTCGAACTGCTAGGTTGGCAGACGCTGGGACAAGTAACGGGAACTCATCCCGTTACGCGGCGCTAGGGATTCGAACCGCTGAACTGCCGATCTTCCGATCGACAAGCTCAGTGCCTTAGCCACTCAGCCACCATGTCCCTACCTGTGATATTAAGAATCCTTTAATTCCTTCTCTTTTACAGGCCTTCAGTGTGATTTCAGTATTTAACACCATGAGGTTTTCAATTGCAATTTTGCCATTTTCAGTGAAAGCCCTTGCAGAAGCCAGCGTTGCCTTAAAAAGGTTGAAGGTAGAAAATGGTGCTTTTTGGGGGTGGGTGGGCGGGAGGGATGATTACAGATATTTTGGGATATTTAAGCAAGTACATAAAAGAAGAATGCCCTGTGTTAGTTACAGAACACACTAGATTGCTATATTATATCATATCCGTTTTGCTGTCAATACCCCTTAATCTATTATTGAAAAATTATATTATGCGCACAACGATGCGAAATCACAGCTGCCAGTTCTTTATGAGGAACAGTTGCAGGAACTGAGGCAGGGGTGGGGCTTCTGGGGGTTCGCAGGAGTTCGGGAGAACCTCTAGCTAAGATTCTGTGCAGTTCGGAGAACCCCCAAATCCCACTCCTGGCTGGCCTCACCCACTCCACCCCGCCCCTCCCAGGAGTCCCCATGGGGCCTGTTTTGGAGGTAAGTGCAGGAGCCTCAGGGAGGGTGAAAAATGGGCTTACTGGAAGTTTAGGACCGTTTCCGGCCTCCAGAGAGTCTCTGGAGTGTGGGTAGGCCATTTTCACCCTCCCGGAGTCTCGAGGAAAGACTCCAGAGCCCAGGCAGGGCAAAAATACCCCCCCACCCACCATGGTACAGGAGGCCGACTAGACCACACCCACCATGGCCATGCCCACCCAGCAACCAGGCAGAGAACGCCTTGCTAAAAATTTTGAAGCCCACCCCTGAATTGAGGATGTCTAGCCTAGCGAAAAGAAGGACTAGGGAGACACGATCTCAGTCTTCCAATATTTGAGGGGCTGCCACAAAGAGGATGGGGGTCAGACTATTCTCCAGAGTACCTGAGGGCAGGGCAAGAGGCAATGGATGGAAACTATTCAAGGAGAGAAGCAACTTAGATCTAAAAATAAATTTCTTGACAGAACAATTGATCAGTGGAACAACTTAAAAACTTAGTTGTAAACCTAATCTTGCGTAGCTTCTTCTCCGTAAAGATTACACTACCAACCAGAGTATACAAAACATTTGCTAGACCAATTCTCAATTACAGCTCGCCTGTCTGGCACCCACACTTCATTTCGGACGTTAATACAATTGAGCGTGTCCAGAAATATTTTACAAGAAGAGTTCTCCACTCCTCTGATCACAACAAGATACCTTATGCCCCCAGACTTGAAATCCTGGGTTTAGAAAATTTAGAACTCCGCCACCTTTGGCACGACCTGAATATAACTCATAAAATCATCTGCTACAATGTCCTTCCTGTCGAAGACTACTTCAGCTTCAACCACAACAATACACGAGCACACAATAGATTTAAACTTAATGTGAACCGCTCCAATCTTGATTGTAGAAAATATGACTTCAGTAACAGAGTTGTTAATGCTTGGAATGCACTACCTGACTCCGTGGTCTCTTCCCAAAATCCCCAAAGCTTTAACCAAAGACTATCCACTGTTGACCTCACCCCATTCCTAAGAGGTCTGTAAGGGGCGTGCATAAGAGCACCAAAGTGCCCACCGTTTCTGTCCTAATGTTCCCTTTGGTTGTATCCAATTCGTATGGTTATTTCATGCTTATATATATTGTTGTGTTTGACAAATAAATAAATAAAAATTAAAAACAAACAAACCTTACATTCAGAAGTTGTGGGTGCTCCACCACTGGGGGTTTTCGAGAAGATGTTGGACAAGTATTTGTCTGAAATGGTTTAGGGTTTCCTGTCTTAGCAAGGGGTTGGCCTAGAAGATCTCCACGCTCATTTCCAATTCTGATATTCTGTTTAGCTGGTTTGGCCTTCCTGCGCATTGAGGTCTTCCCAAAAACCTAAGATGTCAAAAAGTATTAATGTAGTATACGTGCGCATTCAAGCAATGTGGCCCTTTGTAATTGACCGAATGGAAATTTGGCATTGTGCAGGTTATCTAAATCAGTGGTTCTCAACCTTTATAGTGCTGCGACCCCTTTAATACAATTCCACACGATGTGGCGACCCTAACCTTAAAATTATTTTTGTTTTGAATTTATCGTGCCTGAAGCCAGATTAGGCTAGCGATCTGAACTGCTTGTGATTGCCTTGAGGACGGAGGCATTAAAGCAGAGACTCCTCCCCTATTAAGTTTATCACGCCTGAAGCCAGATTAGGCTAGCGATTGGGAGTGATTGCAACTGGCTTGAGAGGGAGACATCAGAGCAAAGATTTCTCTCTTTTTTAATGCATCGCGCCTGAAGCCGAATTCGGCTAGTGATTTGAAGAGCCTGCAGCTGGCTTGTGGAGTCAACCATTGGAGCACGATTCTTCGACTCGCAAGTATACTTCCCATATTTCCAATGGTTTTAGGCGAACCCTGGCAAATCGACATTCGACCCCCAACGGGGTCGCGACCCACAGGTTGAGAACCGCTGATCTAAATGCTACCCAAGACCTTTTCATATGACACTCAGTGTGCTGATAATCACTGCCACAGCCAGTCTATGCCTTAATCTTTCAACTTCAGTTTTCTTATCTTGATACTTGATACTTTCTGATCTTCTCCAATTCTTTGTCTCCTGTTCTACTATGTCCTATCACATCAATTATCCACACTCTCTGCTTTTCAACCACAGCTAAATCTGGGGTGTTATGAGCCCAGACTTTTATCAGTTTCTAAAATTCGAAAATCCCACAATATTTTAACCAGTGCATTTTAGATATTTTTTTCAACTCTATGTTCCCACATTGATATGTCAAAATATATTAAATAACATATATAAAAATGGTAAACCATTGTTGCTTTTTTCCAAAAGACAGCTAGAATTTCTTGGTTGTTTTTCTTTGAAAACATTTTGCTTCTCATCCAGGAGGCTTCTTCAGTTCTGAACTGAAGAACTGAATAAACTTCTTGGATGAGAAGTGAAACCTTTTTGAAGAAAAAAAGAACAATAAACGAACAAGAAAAAGCACCTTTGGGACAACCATGACTTGGATGATTGAGAATCTCCATAGACGTAAAGCACAAGATTTTCAAGTTTCTGTTATCCATCAATAATATATTCATTTATATTATTGAGTCAAGGTTGACTCAGCCTTCCGTCCTTCTGAGGTTGGTAAAATGAGGAGCCAGATTGTTGGCTGCAAGATGCTGACTCTGTAAACCACTTAGAGAGGGCTGTAAAACAATGTGAAATGATACATAAGTCTAAGGACTATTGCTAGTCCTTCCTCCCTTCCTCCCTCCCTCCCTCCCTCCCTTCCTTCATGGCACAGTGGTTACAATGCACTGTTGCAGGCTGATTCTGCCTACTGCCAGAAGTTCGATCCCAACCGACTCAAACTTGACTCAGCCTTCCATCCTTCCAAGGTGAGTAAAATGAGGACTCAGATTGTTGGGGGCAATGTGCTGTAACCGCTTACAGAGAGCCATAAAGCACTGTGAAGCAGTATTTAAGTCTAAGTGCTATTGCTAACTATCATCCAGCTTATCTCTCTCTCTCTCTCTCTCTCTCTCTCTCTCTCTCTCCAATATCTATTACTGCCTACCTGTTTCTCTAGCTGTCTATATTCATTCTATTTATCTATCTACCTACCTATCTACCTATCTATCTATCTATCTATCTATCTATCTATCTATCTATCTTTCATCTATCTACCTATCTATCTATCTTCTATCTCAGGAGCTCTGGCGTAGTGGTTAGAATGCAGTATTGCAGGCTGACTCTGCCCACTGCCAGCAGTTCAATCCTGACTCAGCCTGCCGTTCTTCTGCAATTGGTAAAATAAGGACCCAGATTGTTGGAGGCAAGAGGCTGACTCTGTAAACTGCTTAGAGAGGACTGTAAAACACTGTGAAGCGGTACATAAGTCTACATGCTATTGCTATATCTTAGATCATGGTTTTTTTTTCCTCTTGTAGAAAATTCTCACCATGAAAACGCCTTCTGCGTATGTGACAACCCTGCAGGACTCCAGAAATGCAGTGGTGTTGAAAGACGTCACCTTATCTTGGGAAAGTGCTTCTGGTGGACCCCACAGGAAAAGTGGGAAAGGAACACTTCTGAATGGGAAAAGGGTCTACAAATCCCCTCCCAGGGTAAATGTGGTCATTCCTCACTCACAGATATCAATGGTTGGGAGCGATATCGACTGCAGCTTTGTCCTGAGGAATATAAGTTTCATAGTAGAGAAAGTAAGTATACGGGAACAGTAATATTTGAAACTAAATTCGATCTGGTGATAATTTACATTGAGAGGTTAAGATTTGGTCTGGATATAAACAACCTCCGGATTGATGGGGAAGATCCCTTACTCCCATAATATAGTTTGCCTCCCATAGAGGACCTGTGTATTGTGTGGGTCAGAAGGAGGGCTGAGAAAATGTCTATAGAGCCCTCACATCACATGGACATAAATTATTTCAAGAATTCTCTTTTTGCTATAGGGCATTGCATGCCAAAACAACTAAACACAACAGCAATAGTACTTAGACTTACCATGTTTCTCCGAAAATAAGACTGGGTCTTATATTAATTTTTGCTCCAAAAGATGCATTAGGGCTTATTTTCTGGTTAGGTCTTATTTGGGGGAAATACTGTACTAAATGCACCCAGCTGGCTGACAGTCTTAACTGGAGCTTATTTTGGGGATAGGGCTTATATTACGAGCACCATGAAAAATCATGCTAGGACTTATTTTCCGTTGGGTCTTATTTTTGGGGAAACAGGGTATATACCGCTTCACAGTGCTTTACAGCCCCCTCTAAGCAGTTTAGAGAATCAACATATTGCCCCCAACAATCTGGGTCCTCATTTTACCCACCTCGGAAGGATGGAAGCCTGAGTCAAACTTGAGCCTGGTGAGATTTGAACTGCCAAATTGCAGACAGCCGGTAATCAGCAAAAGTAGCCTGCAGTACTGCACTCTAACCACTGCACCACTTAGTTTTTTCCCTTGTGCCATCACTCTTCTGAACACCTAATTCCCACAGTACTGTCTTAGGTCTATTTACCCTTGTTGTATGTCTGTAGTATTATTATTATCCTTCCCACCTTCTCTACTACCCTCTCTGATATTGTTATTATGATTATTATTACCCTGTTGTTTTGCATACACACTGAGAGCTTCTGCACCAGAGACAAATTCTTCGTGTGTCTAATCACACTTGGCGAAATAAAGTATTCTAATTCTATTGCTGTCTATAAATTATACTCAATTTTTTTTTCCCTTCCCAGGGCAAAGTTTTGGGGATTAGTGGCAATGTCGGAAGTGGAAAAACCTCAATCCTTAAAGCAGTATTAGGACAGGTACGTAAATGTCTACATTTTTTCTCAGTTCAGCTCTAATGTAATATTTTACAGTTAACATGGCTTTTTCCCCTGAGTCTGCTATGCTGATCAAGTCAAAGCTTCAGTATTATGTGCTAGCAAAAGTTAGGCCTATAGTGCATGAACTATACATCATTTTGCTAATACGCTGACCTTCTCAGCTCTTATGGTTAATGCATACCAAAATTATGATGCTGGTTGTACGTATTTTACTATTTGCTTAAACAGAGGAAGCAGATCTTGCTCTCCAAATCTGTACACAAATTGCATTTCGGTGCATTAAAATGTCCAGGACAGAGCCTTGGACCATTTTTAAAAAATGGCTAATTCAATGGATTGTCAATTTTCAATTTGCATATAAATATAAGAGGTCCGGATCAGACAGTATTTCCAAAGATCAGGTTCCGTAAACTTCCTTGAGAAGATGTAGGAAAGTTTGTAGAATTAAATATTTACCGTATTGTTCGGACTATAAGACACACCTAAACTTAGAAGAGGAAAACAACAACAAAGGGGCCTCTGTGGCTCAGACTGGTAAGACAGTCTGTTATTAACAGCAGCTGCCTGCAATTACTGCAGGTTCTAGTCCCACCAGGCCCAAGGTTGACTCAGCCTTCCATCCTTTATAAGGTAGGTAAAATGAGGACCCAGATTGTTGGGGGGGGGGCAATAAGTTGACTGTATATAAATATAGAAATAGAATGAAGACTATTGCTAACATAGTGTAAGCCTCCCTGAGTCTTCGGAGAAGGGCGGGATATAAATGCAAACAAAAAAAAGTTTTTGGCCTTTTTCTTGGCCTTTTTTGGCCCTTTTCCAGTCTTTTTTTGGCCTGTTTCTGATGCTTTTTCGCCCATTTTCAAGGCTTTTTTCAGCCCATTATTTCTGAAAAAAACAGGATGAAAAAAGCCTCAAAAACTGGCCCAAAAAGCCAAAAAAAGAGGCTGGAAAAAGCTGTGAAAAACAGGCCACAAAAAGCCTTGAAAATGGGCAAAAAAAAAAAAAAGACCTGAAAACGGCCGAAAAAAGGCCCGAAAACAGAACTTGCTGAGGCAAAAAAAATGGCTGGCAGGTGGGCGGCGCTTCAGCAATATTCGGTCTATAAGACGCAAAGACATTTTCACCCCCCTTTTGGGAGACAAAAAAGTGTGACTTATAGTCCAAAAAATATGGTATGTAACTGTAAACCGTGGGAGGGATTGCACTGCACAGACTAAATCAAGATGCAGAAAATTCAATCTATCCGATAATTCTTAGTGTACGAGACACAGTAAAATCTTTCTCCAATCGTAATTCCAAAACTACAATAACAGCAAAGGAAATAATTACTTCCATTACATTAGTAAAGGTAAAGGTTCCCCTCACACATACGTGCTAGTCGTTGCCGACTCTAGGGGCCAGTTCTCATCTCCGTTTCAAAGCCGAAGAGCCAGCGCTGTCCGAAGACGTCTCTGTGGTCATGTGGCCGGCATGACTGAATGCCAAAGGCGCATGGAACGCTGTTACCTTCCCACCAAAGGTGGTCCCTATTTTTTCTACTTGCATTTTTACGTGCTTTTGAAACTGTTAGGTTGGCAGAAGCTGGGACAAGTAACGGGAGCTCACCCCGTTACATGGCAGCACTAGGGATTCGAACCGCTGAGCTGCCGACCTTTCGATCGACAAGTTCAATGTCCTAGCCCTTGAGCCACCGCGTCCCATCACCGCATCCATTACATTACATAAAGTCTAAATTTAGTGTGTAGAAATTATGTCTTATTTGGTCCTGATGGGAGGGCTGCTCTTGGTATGCAGCATGTTCTCTCCCCTTCCCTAATTTTCCAATATTTTCAAGTTCTCCATCAGAAACAAAGTAGGTATCTAACAGTAGTGGGATTCAAAAAAATTTACTACTGGTTCTATGGGTGTGGCTTGATGGGTGTGGCTTGGTTTGGTGGGCATGGCACGGGAAGGATACTGCAAAATCACTATTCCCTCTCCACTCCAGGGGAAGGTTACTGCAAAATCCCCATTTCCTCCTGATCAGCTGGGACTCAGGAGGCAGAGAATAGATGGGGGCCAGACAGAAGTGATATTTACCAGTTCTCCTGCAAAATTCCTGCTACTGGTTCTCCAAAACTGGTCAGAACCTGCTGAAACCCACCTCTAGTATCTAAGAACTGTGATTTATGATAGCTGGATTCAGTGGGAAACCCACTGAAGCAGATTTGACATCCAACCATTCCTTCTCTCCACTCCAGATGTATCTGTATCGTGGGAATGTCGTGGTGAATGGCACTTTGGCGTATGTGTCCCAGCAAGCATGGATATTTCATGGAAGTGTCAGGGATAACATTCTGTTTGGAGAAGACTACGATGAACAAAGGTAACCATTAAAAAACGACGAAGATTTCCCCTGTCCAGTCACGTCCGAGTCTAGCAGTGCTCATCTTCTTTTCTTAACCAGGATTGTCCGAAGAAATTTCTGTGATCATGTAGCCAGCATGACTATACGCTGAAGGTGCACAGAACTGTTACCTTCCCACCAAAGTGGTACTTATTTATCTACTCGCATTTGAATTATTATGAACTGCTAGGTGGGCAGGAGCTGGGATGAGGATGGGAGCTCACCCCATTGCGTGGAGCTCGGGTCTTGAACCCGGTCTGTCTGCTTTCTAGCTGACAAGCTCAACGTCTTTAACTGCTGAGCCATCGTGCCCCCAAAGATAGTTACAAATTTAAGTAATAAAAAAAGGTTTAAGATTAGTACATTTGTGGGGAGAGTGCTCCATCGTTCAGAATTATCACACTCTCTTTGCTGATCCTTGGCTCTGTTTTTTTTTTTTAAGTAATTCAGTCTTTAATCCTTTTATCCTTAGCTATATAAAGGAAAGGGCAAGCATTGTATTCAATTAAATGCTAGGATGTTGTACTGTTAAATAACTGTTATCAAACGTATTTATGGAAAGAGCTACTTATTTCTCTTGCCATATTTATAAGAAATGCCCTGGGGACAGAAAAAGGAAGTAACAAAATGAAAATTTTCAAAACTGCAACTCAGATTTTAAAAAAAAAAAAAAAAGCACATTAAACGTAGCTGCTCAATTGGAGATGAAATGGTGGCATAAAATGTCAGCTCCTTAAAGGTTCTCAGATTCTAAACATCGCCAGAGGACTTCTGCAGGCAAGGCGTCACAAACCTGTCTTTCTCTAGCCATCTTGCCTGAGTGAGCGATGGGAACTGATGTGAGGCTTCAGAGGTTGACCTGGTTGTTTGAAGAGGTTCATTTGAGGACGTAGAGCAATTTGCATTAGGCCTTCTCTATTTGAAGTCTGGTCCTTTCAAACACCTAGAGCAGGGGAGTCAAACTCAAGGTCTATGGGCCGGATCCAACCTGCAGGGTGCTTAAATCTGGCCTGCCAGGCTGCCCTGGAAACAGTGACTATGTTTTTGACTATGACTGCCTCCTGCAGCCCTTTGCCTGTGAAAATGGAGCATTGGAGGGGGGTCCACCTGGGCTCCGTTTTTGGCCACAACCGCCTCCTGCAGCCTTCTGCCAATGAAAACGGAGCATGGAGTTTCTGCTGGCAGAGGGCTGCAAGAGGCTGTCACATCAATAAGTGATGTGGAGCTGGCCATGCCCATCATGGCTATGCCCACTATGGCCACACACATCCCCCACCCCAGCCAGTGGCTCAGTGGCTAAGATGCTGAGCTTGTCGATTGAAAGGTCGGCAGTTCAGAGGTTCGAATTCCTAGTGCCGCATAAGGGGGTGAGTTCCTGTTACTTGTCCCAGCTTCTGCCAACCTAGTAGTTCGAAAGCACGTAAAAAATGCAAGTAGAAAAATAGGGAGCACCTTTGGTGGGAAGGTAACAGTGTTCTGTGTGCCTTTGGCGTTGAGTCATGCCGCCCACATGACCACGGAGACGTCTTCGGACAGCGCTGGCTCTCTGGCTTAGAAACAGAGATGAGCACCGCCCCTAGAGTCGGGAACAACTAGCACATATGTGCGAGGGGAATCTTTACCATTACCTTTTAGCCTTAATACTCCCCATATATTTAATGTTCTTTTTAAATGTGTCAAGACCAAAATTACAATTTGGTTGGCCATTTTAAAAGGTCCTTGAGGGCTTCACCCAAGAATTCTGAGGGCCACAGGCAGGTCAAGGACCTCAGCTGAACAACCTGTATTAGAGTAATCAAGATAAGGCATGTCTCATTTTCAAATAGAGTTTATGTATTCTCCAGAAAATCCTTTGCTTTTAATGAAACCAAGGAAGCTGTTCTTTCTTATTGGTTTTCTAAATATTATACCCGACCAGTGTACTCAGCTGTGTGGTTAAATGGTTGCTAAATATCACTTCTGTCGTTTCCTCAAATTATACTGGAGTGGATCAAAAAGGAAAAAAAGAAGAGAAGAGAAAGAAAAGTATATTCTAGCTTAGCAGGAACAAACAAACAAGCCAACACATCTCCCAAGAGCTCATTTTAAGACATCTTCAAAATGGCTCTGGGGAATATTACCAGCATGTCACGAGCCATTACATGCTGCAGGGAAGCACTAAACTTTGCTGAAATGATATGAAATAGAAAAGCAACCTTCGGTTCAAATATTACATACAATATCTAAGAGTAAAATAATTGATAAGGCCCAGTTATTTGAGTGCCTTCTTTGCTCGAGTCATTTCCATCTCAGCTGGTTATTGTAAGAGCTTTACAACTTGAAAAAAAAATTGTGAAGAGATGCTATCTAGGGAAGAGTCAGATAAGAGGATACAAAGCCCACAGTTGCATAATGGGTGGAACAGGAGTTTTAAGAGGGATCCTTAATGCTAAGTAACAGTGATACCTCAGTACTCAACATTAATTGGTTCTGGGAGGCATGGTGAGTACCAAACAAAATTTTCCCACAAGGAATAATGTAAATAAATGTAATGTGTCTCAAATCCAAATGCACATTTTTAAAGGCAATGTATAAAAAGATAGTGTTGTATATAACAGAACAACAGAGTTGCAAGGGATCTTGCAGGTCATCTAGTCCAATCTCCTCCCCAAGCAAGAGACCCTACCAGGGGTGAAATGCTCCCAGCTCTGACCAGATCTCACAATCCAGTAGCAATCGTGACCTGTGGTTTGGCGATCCGGTAGCGATCGCTGAACCACTGGCGACACCTGCCACCTGGATGTTATTAATTCCTCGTTTTAACCAGGAAGTAATGTGTTGTTACCTTCTGTGCATGTGCAGAAGGTCTGTGCATGGATGTGATGTGCGCGGGGGGCGTGTGGACTTCCAAGCTGGTAAGGAAGGTAAGTAGATTTCACCCCTGGGCCCTACATATCATTACTTTACATGAGAAATAAACCTAGAAATTAATAAATATTTAGATTAAATAAAATAAAAACTTCAGGTTACCTGTAGTGATGGGGGGGGGGGGGAATGCAAAAATACACAAAATGACCACAGAAGCTAAGATGACTGCAAGAGGATATGCACAGGGTAAGAGTTACCACGGGACTAATGTGGCACCCTTTGTTTCCGCTTGAAAAGAGTAGCGAGTCATGAGGCAACCAGCATCATCAAGTTCTAGCTTGCGTGTTGAATACCAAACAAATAATGAGTACCGGGACAAAAATTTCTTGTCAAAATGCGTTGAGTACCAAATTCGATGAGTTTCAAAGCAGTTGAGTACAGAGGTACCTCTGTATCAGACTATAGACTGAGGGTGGGAAAATTGTACTTTCAAACTTGCAAGGTTCTATTATTGCAGCTTTACGATAAAATAGAATTAGTTTATCTGGTCACGTTTACTGTCTGGTCTGGCTGCTAAGGCTGAGACTGAGTCAAAACTGGAGAACTGGCAATACTCAACATTGAAGGAGTCTTCTCCAATAATAATCACAACATTGCTACAAAGCTTATTTATAGAAGTGAAAGAAATTTGCCGAGATTCATTGCTTGCTGTTCAGTTCAGTTTTAATATTTTAGGTATAATCATATCATCAACATTTGCAATCTCAAGATAGATATGGAACGTTTATCCTATGGAGATATGACTGAAGTAAGTATGATGTAGTTTTATTTCATTTAAGGATGCTAAATTAAACTGCCAACTTACAGTTGCTTATTTTGTGTATTGGGATCTCACCTCATGGCAACATATTTGGAGATCTGCCCTGATTTTATGCACGTGATAAGTCAGTGAAGTACAATAAATGGAGAGAGAATGATTGACCTCAAATCGCTTACTGAGTTTCTTGGTCAATTGGTTAATTAATGACAGCATTATATTTGCTTTTACAAGAAAGAAAAAGGCATCACTGAGCCTAACGCCAATTGGCCAAACTAGCCTTAAATATTCTCCCTAGTACGAAGGGTACAAAACTCCAATATTAATTCATGTTAAGCATCTTCAGCTGTTACATCAGATTTGTGAAACAGTGACACAAATGAGTTTCCTATAATTTTGCAAAGAAGGGTTGGGGGTGACATGATTCTGATTTCAGGGCTGCTACAGAATTAGACTGACTTTCAGAACATATTGGCTTAGTCATGGCTGGTTGGATAAACCATAATATGTTGTGCACAAGGTAGTAAGCCACAAAGCATGGCTAATGCACCCCTGGCTTCAAATAACATAGTAGGCTAATGTAAACTGGGATTGGATCCAGCTTGTTGTGGAAATTTGTCAGCCTGTAAGTAACGATAGGCCAAGATGTTAAACCAATCGTGTTTCGCTAATTTAGTTTTGATGTGTTTCATAAACCCAGCATTTGTCCTAACGTGTTGAGGCTAAATTGGGCCATAATGTGTTTTTATCACCCAAGGATTAGTGGATCCGAAGGAGAGGAGAGAAAAAAAACCCTTGCTTTATATATTCCTATTTTATTATCTGAGCAATCTGCTGTATTTTCCTGGAAATGACTGGAATACAAGCAAGCCTGGGCTCCCATGGGGATGTGGGGAGGGGGAATCTATTCTAACAAAATCTGGCATTTTGTCCCTCCAAGCTAGCTTGTCAGTTTACATTATCATTCTTGGCACTCTGGCTTGCAACAAGATCAAACTTGGGACTCATAGTTGTGAAGTAGTTTTGCTCTGGCTAACCTGCTCAACATCTGTGGATGTTGTGAAAATGGCCTATGGCCTCACTGACATTCTTATAGCTGCTGTTGATTTCCGAGTTTCTGACATACTGATAGATTCCCAGGAGAAAAATCTTCAACATATCTTTAGGAATTCCCTGTAAACACATATGCCGTATAACTTGGTTGCCTGCTGTAAATAAAATACATGGTGAGGGGCCAGGATTATGGTTAGTTATGGAGCAGGGAGGAACCACACAGAAACAGGAGGTCCTGTTGATTCCAGGGTTGAAATCCAGCAGGTTCTGGAAAACCGGTAGCAGAAATTTTGAGTAGTTCAGAGAACCGGTAGCAGAAATTTAGAGTCATTTGGAGAACCGGCAAATACCACCTCTGTCTGGCCTTATAGTAGGGTGGGAATGGAGATTTTGCAATATCCTTCCCCCAGGAGTGTGGAGCAAATGGAGATTTTGCAGTATCCTTCCTCTGCCATGCCTACAAAGCCACGCCCACAAAGCCACACCCATAGAACTGGTAGTAAAAAAAAAATGAATTTCACCACTGCCTGGAACTAATAGTGACTCACTGTAACATGTTCCCAAAAGGAAAGAAAAAGAGATGTCAAATTAGCCACTCAAATTAGCAATTGTTCTTAGAAAAAGTAAAAAAAGAGAGAGAGAAAGAGAGAGAGAGAGAGAGAGATTCAGACAAACTGGCAAAAGATCAGGAAAATGTTATAATTTGTCAGCCCTTCGAGGTCAACCGTCAGAAAATAGATGCCATCAGGACTCCTGTAAACTACAGTTGAGGAGTAATGTAAAACTTGACTGAGATTTTCTCCTCCATGTTATACGAAAGAGAATCAAGATGGGACAATCTTGAGTTTCTTTCTCAATCTGTCCTCTCTTGAAGGGCTAAGATGATATTTGTCTATAGGCTGTGGAGTATCTTATTCAACCACATTCCTCCATGTAATTCAAGCAAGAGTCAACCGCAACTATTTACAAGAAGTGATAGGAAGGATGGGTCATGTGGTTGAAGCCCCATCATCAACAAGACAATCATAGTTGTGTGATGGATCTATGCTTGTGGATGTCATCTTAACTTTTTTGTTTTCTCTCTCCGCTTCATGCATGGACATCCCTGTTCCCTTCATAATTTATCGGTACTTGGGGCCTAACCTTCTTCTTTTTGCATGCTAATATTTATTTCTCTTTCTGCAGAATACAGTAGTTGGCCAAAATATTTTTCAGAAAATTAGCCTGACTCTACGGTACTCTAAGATAAA
This sequence comes from Ahaetulla prasina, assembly GCF_028640845.1. Classification (NCBI taxonomy): domain Eukaryota; kingdom Metazoa; phylum Chordata; class Lepidosauria; order Squamata; family Colubridae; genus Ahaetulla; species Ahaetulla prasina. The sequence goes on from NC_080550.1 coordinate 8,273,360, forward strand.
CAGCTGGCAGTTCTATTTGCTCTAACTAAAAAGGACATTATGGGCCATGGAATAGCAACAGCAATAGCACTTAGACTTATATACCACTTCACAGTGCTTTACAACCCTCTCTAAGCGGTTTACAGAGTCAGCCTATGGCCCCCAACAATCTGGGTCCTCATTTTACCCACCTCGGAAGGATGGAAGGCCAAGTCAATCTTGAGTCTGGTGAGATTCAAACTGCCAAATTGCAGGCAGCCAGCAGTCAGCAGAAGTAGCCTGCAGTACCGTACTCTAACCACTGCGCCACCCTGGCTCATAGGAATAAAGAATCAGTCCTCTGAACGTTTGTCATAAATACCGGAAAATTTCATAACTTGACGATGTTACATAATGTTCACATTGCAATAAGGATAGAAAGCTTTTTTTAAAAAAAAAACGCATATATGAATATTATATATTTGGGTTCGATTGATGTATCCCTTCTGTTTTTTTAAAGATAGGAGAAGGGGGCGTGACCCTTTCTGGAGGTCAGAAGCAGAGAATTAGTTTAGCTCGTGCGGTGTATGCAAACCGAGATATTTATTTATTGGACGACCCTTTGTCCGCCGTGGATGCTCAAGTTGGAAAGTCTATTTTTGAAGACTGCATTAAGAAAGCTCTTCAAGAGAAAACCATACTTCTGGTATCTCATCAGCTGCAGGTAAATGGATTGCTGAAAGAAATGGGAAAGAACTTTATAGGGAACGGCTATGAGGAATGGCGTCCTAAATCAGAAAGTCACCCAGGATGGAGTTGGGATGAAAGAAATCCAATATCAGTGTTCTTATTTGCGTAGTGGTGTCCGACCCATCGTGACCCTATGGACAACGTTCCTCCAGGCCTTCCTGTCCTCTACCATCCCTCAGAGTCCATTTATGCTCACGCCGATTGCTTCGGTGACTCCATCCAGCCACCTCATTCTTTGTCTAGACACAAGAACAGTTTTTCCCCCTGAACGCCATCACTCTGCTAAACAAATAATTCCTTCAATACTGTCAAAGTATTCACTAAGTCTGCACTACTATTAATCTTCTCATCGTTCCCATCACCCATCTCCTCCCACTTATGACTGTATGACTGTAACTTTGTTGCTTGTATCCTTACGATTTATATTGATTGTTTCTCTATGACTATCATTAAGTGTTGTACCTTATAATTGTTGATGAATGTATCTTTTCTTTTATGTACACTGAGAGCATATGCACCAAGACAAATTCCTTGTGTGTCCAATCACACTTGGCCAATAAAAAATTCTATTCTATTCTATTCTATTCTATTCTATTCTATTCTATTCTATTCTATTCTATTCTATTCTATTCTATTCTATTCTATTCTATTCCTCAAACCCATAGATAGATAGATAGATAAATAAATAGATAGATAGATATATAGATATAGATATAGATATAGATATAGATATAGATATAGATATAGATATAGATGTAGCTCTTTGGTTATTTGGGTTTTCTCAAGCGTAAAATTGGAAGTGTCTTGGCGACGTTTCGACGAAGTCTCATTTGTCATCTTCAGGCTTCAGCTTCGTGCTTCTGGGAGCAATGTGGAATTCTGGAAGCACGAAGCTGAAGCCTGAAGATGACGAATGAGACTTCGTCGAAACGTCACCAAGACACTTCCCATTTTACGCGGGAGAAAACCCGAATAACCAAAGACCTACATACAAACACCCGCGAAAACCTCAGAAAACATAGATATAGATATAGATATATAAATATATAAAATCTTTCTTGTTCAGTATGTCTTCAATACTTTAGCATGTTCAACCAATTTTCATCCCCAAGCTCTTTGCCAGTAACCCCCCTCCATTTCCTCCTCCATTTTTGTTTTTAAAAAAAATCCTGCAAACCATTAGAGCCTCTTCTAGAGCTGCTAATATTTTCCTCTGGTGTGTGAACATTCCCTTCATAATGACCTACATTTGGAGAGTAAGTGTGCTATTAGTTTAGAAGTAACAAGCATTCTGGGTTTTATGCCCCCGGAGAGAGGCAATTGCACAGTGAGCCTAACATAACAGAAAATGAATTAGAGCATTTGGCAGCACTCTTTAACAACACCGAGCAGGGAGGTGGCGGCATGGTTTGGTTTTCAGGCAGTGATTGTTGGTTGGAGAATTGAGGTCAGCAACCATCCATCCTTTCCATGGCAGATGCAACGTTTGCGAGCCTTTTGAGTCTTTGCCACTCTGGTTTTATTTTTCATTGTTAAAAGACTTCTCAACAAACATCCCTGCGGTTTTATTTGGTTATTTCTTCCCTCCTCCATTCTTGGAAAATAAAATATCTTTTTCCATACCAGCAGAGGGCACAGAAGTCCTTGATCCATTTAAAACAGGAGAGAAACAAAGACGCTCGTTCTAAAGAATGGGGAGAATTTCTATTTCTGACCTAAAACAGAGCCCTTGGGGCTTACAGATTGTAGTTCTTCCCAAAGCGATAGTAATTTGTTGAGATGTGTGTGTGTGTGTGTGTATGTGTGTGTGTGCGCACGCTGCTGTTTCAGCCAGGTCTAAGAAACCAGACTGTGCCCTATAAAAGTATTTTCTAAGATTTGTACTCTTTTTCTGTTGAACAGAAGTTAATCCCTGCCTCTCCGTCTCTTTGTCTATATGTACTTTCTATCTGTTTCCCATTGTCTGTCTGTCTGTCTGTCTGTCTGTCTCCCTCTCTCCCCCCCCCCTCTCTCTCTCTCTCTCACACACACACACACACACACAGAGGGAGGGAGTGTGTGTGTGTGTGTGTGAGAGAGAGAGAGAGAGAGAGAAATACAGACACATACACACAATGGGAATCTCTCTCTCTCACTCTCTCTCTCACACACACACACAGAGGGAGGGAGGGAGGAAGAGAGGGAGTGTGTGTGTGTGTGTGTGTGAGAGAGAGAGAAACACATAGACACATACACACAATGGAATATCTCTCTCTCTCTCTCTCTCTTTCTCTCACACACACACACACAGAGGGAGTGTGTATGTGTGTGTGAGAGAGAGAGAGAGAAAGAGAGAAACATAGACACATACACACAATGGGAATCTCTCTCTCTCTCTCTCTCTCTCTCTCTCTCACACACACACACACACACACACTCACAGAGGGAGTGTGTGTGTGTGTGTGAGAGAAAGAGAGAGAGAGAGAGAAACATAGACACATACACACAATGGGAATCTCTCTCTCTGAGAGAAAGAGGGAATGGGAGTGAGTGAGGGAGAGAGGGAGAGAGAAACTGAAGTATGTATAAATCTGTTAAAATCCATTTTATTGGTTCATTGTAATTTATGATCCAGTTCAGTTCCAGCTTGAATCTAGTTTGATTTAAAAAATTATTTCAGTTTAATTTGGAACGTCTAAGCTAGTGTTGGTGAACCTTTTCAGCACCGAGTGCCGAAACGGGCGCATCCACGGGTGCGGGGTAGTGCCGGAAACCGGAAGAGCAGCTCCCCTACGCAGGAGCACCGGAAACTGGAAGCTCAGCTTCCCAGGGCACCCAAACATGCCGGGGAGCTGCTCTTCCTGTTTGTTGTGACCCAGGCCCAAGTAAGTAGTAGGAAACTCAGTCTGTGAAAAACAAACTTTATTCGAACAGCGAATGACAATTACTTCATTCCCAGCATCATTCAACTCAAATTAAAACAAATGCCTCCCAATACAAATTCCTCAGTTCTGTCGCAAACCTTGGTCCAATTAGGCAAACTGCCAAAGGCCTTTCTTGGCAAACGTTCACAAGTCACAAAAATAAAGGCAATATGTAGACGAAGCAGAAGACAAAGCAGAAGAAGAAGCTACCAATGTTGTTTTCCGGCAAAGCCCAAATGCCATTGCTGGTCTGTTTTAAGCCTTATGGGAGGGGCCAATCATCTCTTGGCCGTACTCCTGAGTTGTCCTTTTTGCTTGAGCTGCTCTTGCCTTCTGGCAGCTCTTCTCATGCGTGCATTAGGAACAGGCTCCTCCTGTTCCCCTGCCTCACTACTATCAGTCTTTGGAGGCTCTGGAGTCCGCACCTCACTTCCTGATGGTCCTGGCCTCACCTCAGCCTCATTGCTGTCCGACTCCGTTGCCGACTCCGTTGCCAGCTCCGTAGGCTGCTGATGAACCACAATACTGTTTCCGGTACTTCCGCATGCACAAAGACCCGGAAGAGCAACAGGTGACAGGTGGCATGCCCAGAGAGATGGCTCTGTGTGCCACTTCCAGCACGCATCCCATAGGTTCGCCATCACTGGTCTAGGCTAACTGCTTTCATTCAAACTTCAAAAAAATTGATTAGAATAAAGGCTTCTGGGGCACACACAGAAGTTCTTCAAAATTGATCCGGATCAATTCAGTGGCATCAGTTTGACTGGACGGTTGCAACTGACTTGCTGATTCGATTCAGGAATCTCATCTGAGCCAGAGATTCATTTCTACGGCCCTCAAATCAAGTCTCCAAATTGAACATTCTTATGCTTGCCACAATACAGCATATTACACTAGATCCACCCCCCATCTCTATTTTTTATTCATTGCTATGTTTTATTTAATTGAATCGCTGTATCTTTCAGAACCAACAATCTCTTGCAATCTTGTCTGCTAATTGCGGCGTGTCCATTCACGCTGCCTATGAGAAGGAGCAAATCGGGAGGTTTTTTAAAAAATGGCTTGCTTAAGATACTATCCAATATCCAATCCACACGCATAAAGGTTTAGATGGTTGGCCTCATTTCAAAAGAGAAAAGACTGAGCAGTGCAAGACTGATAAAAGTGAGGGAGGGACAGAAGTTAATCCATGATAAAAGTGCAAGACTGATAAAAGTGACGGAAGGAGTCCAAGGGACCGAAGTTAATCCATCCATGTCCTTGGATGGCATCTAGAAGCGGCAATAATTTGAGAGGAAAGGTGAGCTGCTGACACCTCTTCCTTTGCACCGTCATTCAAAGATTTTTCTTAATTTTAGCATTCTTCAAGCGTTGCTGTCTTATCTCTGACTGAACAAGGGTGGCCAAAGGAAGACTTGTACTTTTCCTAGCTTCATGTCCAGACTGCATAATTTGCTTATAAGAACTTCCAAAACTCTTATCCACCAAACAAGGACATAGAGGTAATCCTCGACTTATAATAATGTGTTTAGGTTGTAAAATGGGACAAAACTCACTTAACAATAGACAAGACTAGACTAGACTAGACTAGACTAGACTAGACTAGACTAGACTAGACTAGTCTAGTAGGTTTGTTTTCAGAAAGCCTGCTGTTACTAGTTAATTTAGAATTTACAGGGCAGATACCAAAGCAGGATGACCCTAAAGAAGCCACCAAGAAATTTTTTTAGAATAGAATAGAATAGAATAGAATAGAATAGAATAGAATAGAATAGAATAGAATAGAATAGAATAGAATAGAATAGAATAGAATAGAATAGAATAGAATAGACATCTTTATTGGCCAAGTGTGATTGGACACACAAGGAATTTGTTTTTGGTGCATAGGCTCTCAGTGTACATAAAAAGACAAGATACATTCATCAAGAATCATAAGAATAGAATAGAATAGAATAGAATAGAATTCTTTATTGGCCAAGTGTGATTGGACACACAAGGAATTTGTCTTGGTGCGTATGCTCTCAGTGTACATAAAAGAAAAGATACCTTCATCAAGAATCATAAAGTACAACACTTAATGATAGTCATGGGGTACAAATAAACAACTGTCTTTTGTTATCCATGGAAGCTCAATTGTGGTCTTAAATCAAGGATTACCTATACTTAGACCCAAGAAAGAGGGAGGTGTGAGAAAGACATGCCAAGATATTGTTTGATACAAATGGTCAAATTCTGTTTTTCTATCCTACAACAATAAAGACTGTTTAAAGAAATGATTATAAGTAGTCCTCACCTTACAACCGTTCATTTAGTGACCGTCTGAAGTTAAAACGGCCATGTCTCTTCCTTGATCTTGTGTCTCTTGAAGACTAACAACAATCCTGAAAGTCTACAGCAGGGATCTCCAACCTTGGCCACTTTAAGACTTGTGGACTTCAACTCCTTTAAAGTCTTAAAGTGGCCAAGGTTGGAGACCCCTGCTCTACAGGTAGTCCTCGACTTACAACTGTCCATTAAGTGACCATTCAAAGTTGCAACATCACTGGGTTGTTACACTTATGATCATTGCAGCATCCCTATGGTCACGTGATCAAAATCCAAACGCTTGGCAACTGACTCGAATTTATGACGGTCGCAGTGCCCCCCGGGGTTTCTTGATCCCCTTTTACGACCTTCTGATGAGCAGAGTCGATGGGGTAAGCCGGATTCGCTTCACAACCGGGTTACTAACTTAACAAGTGCAGTGATTCACTTAACAACTGCGGCAAGAAAGGACGTAAAATGGAAGCAAAACTCACTTAACAAATGTCTCGCTTAGCAAAACAAAAGTTTGGGGCTCAACGGTGATCGTAAATCGAGGATACCGACATAAACGTGGGGCCCTGAAATATAAACCCTACAACCTTCTCATTAGTTTACTGATTCTTTTCTCTTTCCTTAATACCCACAGTATCTGCAGTTTTGTGATCAAATCATCTTGATGGAAGATGGGGAGATATTGGAAAGTGGTACCCACGCGCAGCTGTTGAAAGCCAAGGGCCGTTACGCTCAACTCTTTGATAACCAGCGCGCGCAAGACGTCATTGTGGGTTTTAGTTCTCCAGACTTATTTTGTGCTGCTGCCTATTAGCATCCTCAAAGTTAGTTCTCTGGTACTGGGTGAAAGCTTCTAGAAGAACTTTCTTATCACACCGCATAGAATTTGAAGCCTTTTGATGCCGTTTACCAGCAACCATTGTGTAGGATAGAGACATTCAACAGATTGGACAAACATTTGTCTGAAACGTTATAGGGTTTCCTGCCTGAGCAGGAGGTTGGATTAGAAGACCTCCAAGGTCCCTTCCAACACTGCTATTCTACTCTGTTCTGTTCTATTCTATTCTCACTCTACCTGTTCTATTCTATTCTATCTCACTCTACTCTACTCCACTCTACTCTACCTCTACTCTACTCTACCTGTTCTATTCTCATTCTATTCTCATTCTATTCTCACTCTACTCTACCTCTACTCTACTACTCTACTCCACTCTACCTGTTCTATTCTATTCCATTCTATTCTCACTCTACCCACTCTACTCTACTCCACTCTACTCTACTCTGTTCTGTTCCATTCTATTCTACTCTACTCACTCTACCCACTCTACTCTACTCTACTCTACTCTACTCTACTCTACTCTACTCTACTCTACTCTACTCTATTCTATTCTATTCTATTCTATTCTATTCTACTCTACTCTACTCTACTCTACTCTACTCTACTCTACTCTATTCTATTCTATTCTATTCTATTCTATTCTATTCTTATTTATTTATTTATTTATTTATTTCGATTTTTATACCGCCCTTCTCCCGAAGGACTCAGAGTGGTGTACAGCCAAGTAAAATTCAATATATAAACATTAAGAGAAAGTTAAAAAACATATTATAACGTGGCCCAAATTTTAAAACAAATTTAAATCTTAAAATATAAATAAATTTTAAATTTTAAAACAAATTTAAATCTTAAAATATAAATAACCCCAGTAAAATTTCAGTCCAGTCCCGCTTGAATAAATAGGTGCGTTTTCAGCTCACGGCGAAAGGTCCGAAGATCAGGCACTTGACGTAAGCCAGGGGGAAGCTCATTCCAAAGCTCATTATTCTTGCTTTAAAACCTCCAAGGTCCCTTCCAACTTTGTTCTTCTGTTATATTTCAATGCCTAATCCACACTTTCCAAGCACAAGCGCCAGGGGTGGGTTCTACTTACCCTTATTACCGGTTCGCAGTGGCCTCGTGCATGCGCCAAGCTTCTGCGCATGCACAGATCACCTATGACGACATCCGGGTCAGTACGCAGAGCCTCCCGCCAGTTTTACTATCGGTTCTATAGAACCGGTCCGAACCGTGGGCCACTCACCACTGACGAGCGCAAAGAACAATGTGGTTTACGCACCAACACTGGCACTCTTGCAGGTTTTCACTGCCACTTGCACCTCGCAAACGTTTCGAAGCATTGCACGGATGAAGAGAAAATGCGCAGCCGCAGCAGCATCTGTGCAGAGAGCAAAGGGGGATATGACTCAGGCAATCAGTACCACGTGAAATACGGCGATACTTTTCCGCGTGTGCATTGTGAGATTCCAGGCGTGTGCTGAAAGGACAGAGTTCGTGGCTCAACCCCCACCAGAAGCCAGGTGACACCTTCTGGTGCCTGCAAAGATGACAAAGCAGAGAGAGGGTTTGGAGAGTGGCACTGCTTTAGCAATAATCATATGCCCAAAGGCACATATTAGAATAATGTGGATAATAGTAGGTCCAGTTACTGTTGAGTCTCCACTTTCATAAGACCTAGCTAATTTGGATAATAGTCGTGTGTGATAGGAAGTGAAGTCTAACAGTATCTGGATGGCTATACATTGCGCAGTCTAATGGATGTGATCTAGATAGCTTAGGGGTAGCCCCTGAATCAGAAAGGCAATGGAAATAATTTCTGGAGAACATGACAGATATATAACAGTTCATTTAATGACAGGTTCAAAGTTACATCATCACTGACAAAAGTGACTTATGACCATTTTTCCACACTTGGGACCATTGCAGCCTCCCCATGATCATGCGATCAAAATTCAGATTCTTGTGTTCTGACCCAGCTCCCCAAACACGACAAACCATCTGAAGTTAAGTCAAAGATTCCTTTATTAGGAGCACCAGCAGCCCCAGCAAAAAGTTTCTCTCTCACCGCAGGCTAACAAGTCCAGCCGGCTGGGAGATGAAGAGTTGTCTGCCACATCTATTCATCTCCGTCCCCTGCCTTTTATCCCCAGAGCTAGGGTTGGGCTTTGCTAGCAGTGGTAGCTCTTCCATCCCAAGGATCAGCCCACAGATTTCCACTGTTCTCCTCTCCTCTGCCTTCTGCGCATCCCTGCGTCAGGCACTGGACCCAGCTATTCTGTCTCTTCCTCATCAACCACCTCCAGACCTGGGGGCTGTTGACTCTCCATCTGAAGGCTGATGGATGGGCCAGGCTCCACCTTTGTCTCTATCTCTGACGGCTCCATTCCCTCTTGCCCCTTGGAGCTCTCAGGTTGCCTTGATGCTGACCCTGACTCCCAATCCTCCTCCTCCTCCTCTGATTTGGCTGTTGGAGGGGCTGGCAGCCGACAGGCCACAACAGCTTGGCAACTGGTTCATATTTATGATGGTTGCACTGTCCCGGGGTCACAAGATCCCCTTTTGCGACCTTCTGAAGAGCGAAGTCAATGGGGAAGCCAGATTCACTTCACAATTGCGTTGCTAACTTAATAACAGCAATGATTCATTTAACAGCTATGGCAAGAAAGACCGTAAAATGGGACAAAACAAATGTCTCACTTAGCAATAGAAATCTTGGGCCCAATTATGGTCATAGGTCGAGGACTATAAGTCGAGGAGTTATCTGTATCATGCTGAGCTTGTAGGCTTCCAGGAGACCTCTGCTTAGATGTTGTAGGTAACAAGCTGTTGGACTAAGCTGACTTGGGGTTGAAGAAACAAGTGTATTTTTATATTCTTAACAGATGAGGAAAAACTGTTAGAACAATCAATCGTTTTTAGAAACAAGAGGAAAAATAACTTCCTTGGGTCAATGACACTGTTTCTTCCAGTATCAGATGCTGGAGAAAAATAAGAACAAATAAGTATTATCCTCAAGACAAGTTTATGGGGTGTCCTATGGTTTAGGCCAGGGATGGGGAACAATGGCCCTGCTGGCTCAGGAATACTGAGAGTTGAAGTCTGGTGGCTTAACAGACTAAAGCAGTCTGTTATTAACACAGCTGCTTGCAATTACTGCAGGTTCAAGTCCCACCAGGCCCAAGGTTGACTCAGCCTTCCATCCTTTATAAGGTAGGTAAAATGAGGACCCAGATTGTTGGGGGTAATAAAAGTTGACTTTGTATATAATATACAAATGGATGAAGACTATTGCTTAACACAATGTAAGCCGCCTTGAGTCTTCGGAGAAGGGCAGGATATAAATTCAAAAAAAAAAAAAAGTCCACAAGTCATAAAGGAGGCCGTTGTTCCCCACCTCTGGCTTAGACAGATGTTGTATATGATCTAGCTGGGCTTCTATATTCTCAAATAAAAAAATATTTGCTTGCTTTAGATTCAAGACAACCAATTTCTTTCATCATCATCAGACGAATCAATGAAAAAGAAAGACATCCAGGATCACGATTCAGAAATCTCTGCCGCAGAAATGAAATTTCCTGGTAAAATTGTTTCCTTTCATCCTTTATATTTTTAACGATCACAAGTATTAGCTTGATTCTCCCCTCACTTTTCATCTTCCAAGGTTTTGATAAGCCTGATGATACAGAGACTAAGAAAGACCTTGAAGAAGGAAAAAGCAGGAGTAAGTTTCACTTTGTCTTTCTGCACGATTAAATCCCCAGATCTCACTGTCAACCCCTCTGTGGTTCAAAAGCACCCAGGCCTTCTTAGATAAATGTTTCAAGTTTAGGCCTTGGTACTTTTGAGGTGAAATTAATATTGCCATGTCAGTGAGGAATAAAAATGCTTTTTTGGGGAGGGGCAAGTAATCGCTTGACTCTCTCTTCACTTTTCATCTCCCAAGGTTTTGATAAGCCTGATGATATGGAGACTAAGAAAGACGTTAAAGAAGGAAAAAGCAGGAGTAAGTTTCACTTGGTCTTCCTGCACGATTAAATCCCCAGATCTCACTGTCAACCCTTGTCTACTGCAAAAGCAACCAGGCTTGCTTAGATACTCTCTTCAAGGTTAAGCCTTGTTACTTTTGAGGTGAAATTAATGTTGCCAAGTCAGTGTGAAATAAGAATGCTTTTTTTCACAAGTATTAGCTTGATTCTCCTTTCACTTTTCATCTCCCAAGGTTTTGATAAGCCTGATGATACAGAGACTAAGGAAGACCTTGAAGAAGGAAAAAGCAGAAGTAAGTTTCAGTTGGTCTTCCTGCGTGATTAAATCCAGAGATCTCACTGTCAACCCTCTGTGATACAAAAGCACCCATAGTTACTTATATACTTATTTTATGATTCGTCCTTGGTACTTTTGAGGTGAAATTAATGTTGCCAAGTCTGTGTGGAATAAGAATGCTTGTTTCCACAAGTATTAGCTTCACTCTCCCTTCACTTTTCATCTCCCAAGGTTTTGATAAGCCTGATGATACAGAGACTAAGGAAGACCTTGAAGAAGGAAAAAGCAGGAGTAAGTTTCACTTGGTCTTCCTGCATTATTAAATCCCCAGATCTCACTGTCAACCCCTGTGTAATGCAAAAGGACCCAGGCCTTCTTAGATAATTTTTTCAAGTTTAGGCATTGGTACTTTTGAGGTGAAATTCAGGTTGCCAAGTCAGTGTGAAATAAGAATGCTTTTTTTCACAAGTATTTGCTTGACTCTCCCTTTACTTTTTATCGCCCAAGGTTTTGATGAGCCTGTTCTGACCTAGGCTCCCTTAACAAGCTGGAGGTGGGAATTGATCCCCGGCAAAGCCTCTTTTATTTACACAACTGTGAATTACATTCATTCACAGTCAACAAGGCTTATCCAAACAGTTTTTCAAAGGAATATTTCTCAACACACTTTGTCTCGCTTGGGAAGCTGCCATGTAACTTGTTTCCAACCACAGTACAAGGCAAAACCTGGCACAGAGTCTCTCAGAGTCACAGAATGAATGAATGGTTTCCTGAAAAAGCCCACTCCCTGTTCGCTCCTCTTTAATTTCCTATGGGAGGGACCAATCACCACAAAGGTTTGGCTTTACTACTGAGTCAACCGTGCTTTCTGAGTTGTTTTTGTCTTTGGGCAGCTCTGCACATGCGACACTGGGAATATGCTCCAGCTGTTGCTCTGCCTTGCTCCTGTCTAGCTCCCTCTCTGTCTCCGATGCAGAGCCCTCGTCTGAGCTTTCCGCAACCCCCAGGACTGGCCGAAGTTCCTCCCCAACAGCCTCGCTATCCGACTCAGCTACCAGCTCTGCTGGCCACCAGAGGGCCACAGCAGAGCCTGATGATACAGAGACTAAGAAAGACCTTAAAGAAGGAAGAAGCAGAAGTAACTTTCACTTTGGCTTCCTGTATGATTAAATCCCCAGATCTCAGTGTCAACCCCTGTACAGTGCAAAAGTACCCAGATTTCCTTAGATAATTGCTTCAAGGTTAAGCCTTGGTACCTTTGAGGTGAAATTAATGTTGCCAAGTCAGTGTGAAATAAGAATGCTTTTTTTCACAAGTATTAGCTTGACTCTCCCTTCACTTTTCATCTCCCAAGGTTTTGATAAGCCTGATGATATGGAGACTAAGGAAGACCTTGAAGAAGGAAAAAGCAGGAGTAAGTTTCACTTTGTCTTCCTCCATGATTAAATATCCAGATCTCACTGTCAACCCCTGTGCAGTGTAAAAGCACCCAAGCTTGCTTAGATACTTGCTTCAAGGTTAGGCTTTAGTACTTTTGAGGTGAAATTAATGTTGACAACTCAGTGTGAAATAGAATCCTTTTTTCACAAGTATTAGCTTGACTCTCCCTTCACTTTTCCTCCCCCAAGGTTTTGATAAGCCTGATGATACGGAGACTAAGAAGGACCTTGAAGAAGGAAAAAGCAGGAGTAAGTTTCAGTTGGTCTTCCTGCGTGATTAAATCCAGAGATCTCAGTGTCAACTCCTGTGTAGTGCAAAAGCACCCAGGCCTTCTTAGATAATTACTTCAAGTTTAGGCGTTGGTACTTTTGAGGTGAAATTAATATTGCCACGTCAATGTGGAATAAGAATGCATTTTTTTTTTTGGCAAGTAATAGCTTGACTCTCTGTTCACTTTTCATCTCCCAAGGTTTTGATAAGCCTGATGATATGGAGACTAAGAAAGACCTTGAAGAAGGAAAAAGCAGGAGTAAGTTTCACTTTGTCTTCCTCCATGATTAAATATCCAGATCTCACTGTCAACCCCTGTGCAGTGTAAAAGCACCCAAGCTTGCTTAGATACTTGCTTCAAGGTTAGGCTTTAGTACTTTTGAGGTGAAATTAATGTTGACAACTCAGTGTGAAATAGAATCCTTTTTTCACAAGTATTAGCTTGACTCTCCCTTCACTTTTCCTCCCCCAAGGTTTTGATAAGCCTGATGATACGGAGACTAAGAAGGACCTTGAAGAAGGAAAAAGCAGGAGTAAGTTTCAGTTGGTCTTCCTGCGTGATTAAATCCAGAGATCTCAGTGTCAACCCCTGTGTAGTGCAAAAGCACCCAGGCCTTCTTAGATAATTACTTCAAGTTTAGCGTTGGTACTTTTGAGGTGAAATTAATATTGCCACGTCAATGTGGAATAAGAATGCATTTTTTTTTTTGGCAAGTAATAGCTTGACTCTCTGTTCACTTTTCATCTCCCAAGGTTTTGATAAGCCCGATGATACAGAGACTAAGAAAGACCTTGAAGAAGGAAAAAGCAGGAGTAAGTTTCACTTTGTCTTCCTATGCGATTAAATCCCCAAATCTTACTGTCAACCCTCTGTGGTACGAAAGCACCCATAGTTACTTATATACTTGTTTTACGATTAGGGCTTGGTACTTTTGAGGTGAAATTAATATTGCCAAGTCAGTGTGAAATAAGAATGCTTTTTTTCACAAGTATTAGCTTGATTCTCCCTTTACTTTTCATCTCCCAAGGTTTTGATAAGCCTGATGATACAGAGACTAAGACTGACCTTGAAGAAGGAGAAAGCAGAAATAAGTTTCACTTGGTATTCCTGTGTGATTAAATCCAGAGATCTCAGTGTCAACCCCTTTGTAATGCAAAATGACCCAGGCCTTCTTAGATAATTTTTTCAAGTTTAGGCATTGGTACTTTTGAGGTGAAATTCAGGTTGCCAAGTCTGTGTGGAATAAAAATGCTTGTTTTCACAAGTATTAGCTTCACTCTCCCTTCACTTTTCATCTCCCAAGGTTTTGATAAGCCCGATGATACAGAGACTAAGAAAGACCTTAAAGAAGGAAAAAGCAGAAGTAAGTTTCACTTGGTCTTCCTGCCTGATTAAATCCCCAGATCTCACTGTCAACCCTTGTCTTCTGCAAAAGCACCCAGGCCTTCTTAGATAATTGCTTCAAAGTTATGCCTTGGTACCTTTGAGGTGAAATTCATGTTGCCAAGTCAATTTGAAATAAGAATGCTTTTCCCCCCACAAGTATTAGCTTCACTGTCCCTTCACTTTTCATCTCCCAAGGTTTTGATAAGCCTGATGATACAGAGACTAAGAAAGACCTTGAAGAAGGAAAAAGCAGGAGTAAGTTTCACTTTGTCTTCCTCCACGATTAAATCCCCAGATCTCACTGTCAACCCGTGAGTAAAAGCACCCAGGCCTTCGTAGATAAATGTTTCAAGTTTAGGCGTTGGTACTTTTGAGGTGAAATTAATATTGCCACGTCAGTGTGGAATAAGAATGCTTTTTTTTTTTTTTTTGGCAAGTGATAACTTGACTCTCTGTTCACTTTTCATCTCCCAAGGTTTTGATAAGCCTGATGATACAGAGACTAAGAAAGACGTTAAAGAAGGAAAAAGCAGGAGTAAGTTTCACTTTGTCTTCCTATGTGATTAAATCCCCAAATCTCACTGTCAACCCCTCTGTGGGACAAAAGCACCCATAGTTACTTATATACTTATTTCACGATTAGGCCTTAGTACTTTTTTTTTTTTTATTCAAAAAGTTTTACAAGATTTTCCCCCCCTTTCCCCCCCCTCCTCTCCCCCTCCCTTCACAACCCCCGTCCGTCCCCCCGACTTCCCGGAATGAACACAAGGTATAGTTAAAACTAAAACAAACATATGCTAAAAAAATTTCATCCCAACTTAATTATACCCCTACAATCATCAATTCCTAACTTCCCCCGAAAACAATCAAAAATAATACATTTCTTGTGTAAAAAATGTAAAGTCCTTTCTATCCCTTAACATCTTGGGAGGAATCTCTTTCAAAACCTTCAGCTCCTGTTCTCCTATTTTCAAGTTTTTCTGAAAAGCAACTTGCAAAATTTGATTCCTCACTGTTCTTTTCAAAAAATAAACCACAATGTGTCTAGGAAGTTTCTTCTGCCTAGCAATCCAGGAATTAACTCTATAAATTTTGTCAATTTGATAAGCAACCTCTTGTGGATCAAGTTCAATAAGTTCAGCCAGAGCTTCTGATAAAAAATTTTTTTAAATCTTCCCCTTTCTCCTCATTCAAGCCCCTAATTCTCAGATCTCCTTCCACCATTCTATACTGCATCACCACCACTTGATCTTCATTTTTGTCCAATTTGATTTGCATTCCCCCCATTCTATTTTCTATTTGCTGATTTGACTGAGCAATTTCTTGCACCTCCTCCTCCACCACCTCCAGTCTTTTTGCCAAACCTTGAAAAGCCATCAAAATATCTTCTCTTATTTTTTTATTATTCTCTTTTATTTCTTCTCTTATTTTCTCATTATTATCCATAATCTCCTTAAACCTTTCTTCAAACACTTTCCCTTGCTCTTTAATCAAATCTTCTAAAGCTGGTTCAGAACCCCTTCTACCCCCAGTCTTAGGTGGTTTAGTAGCCATTTCAGTTTTTAAGAGTCACAAAATATAAGTCTAGAAACTTCTCTTTTCCCCTTTAAGTATAGGAGAGCTCACTTCACTTCATTAGAATCCACACATAACATTTCTTATCTTCTTAGTTACACAGGCTGTTTAAAATTCCATTCTTTACTTTCACTCTCTTTCAGGTGCCATCTTAAAGAGTCAGTTGAAACAAAGAAAAAAAAAGTTTCTCTTTTTAAAAGGGTAGAAGTCAGGAAATCAAAAATACTTGCAATCCAATAGTTGTTCACTCGTGCTCATTCCGCCTGCTTATAGAAATCCATAAAGATAAGACAATTAGCAGAGATGGACACTTTCTTCTTTTCCTGCTTTTGCAGAAGCGCACTGAAGTCAGGAGCTTATGGCAGGATGATTTATGGGACTCGACCCTCAGGGCTCTGTTTAATAAAAAACAAAGCCCCTGGGGAGATCTACCACCACACCCCCGCAGCTCTTATCTTTTCCCTTTCATCCAGGGAAAGAGATTAAAGCTGGCTTTTCCTGGCTTTTACGATGTTCAGTACCGAGCCCCTTAATTAGGAACTCAGCGAAGAAGGTGGCGCCACCGGAAGTTCTCGGCCCTCTCAGGCCTTAGTACTTTTGAGGTGAAATTAATGTTGTCAAGTCAGTGTGAAATAAAAATGCTTTTTTTCACAAGTGTTAGCTTGACTCTCCCTTCACTTTTCATCTCCCAAGGTTTTCATAAGCCTGATGATACAGAGACTAAGAAAGAAGGAGAAAGCAGAAGTAAGTTTCACTTTGTCTTCCTGCTTGATTAAATCCAGAGATCTCAATGTCAACCCCTGGGTAGTGCAAAAGGACCCAGGCCTTCTTAGATAATTGTTTCAAGTTTAGGCATTGGTACTTTTGAGGTGAAATTCAGGTTGCCAAGTCTGTGTGGAATAAAAATGCTTGTTTTCACAAGTATTAGCTTCACTTTCCCTTCACTTTTCATCTCCCAAGGTTTTGATAAGCCTGATGATACAGAGACTAAGAAAGACCTTGAAGAAGGAAAAAGCAGAAGTAAGTTTCAGTTGGTCTTCCTGCGTGATTAAATCCAGAGATCTCAGTGTCAGCCCCTGTGTAGTGCAAAAGCACCCAGGCCTTCTTAGATAATTGTTTCAAGTTTAGGCGTTGGTACTTTTGAGGTGAAATTAATATTGCCATCAGTGTGGAATAAGAATGTTTTTGTTGTTGTTTTTTGCAAGTAATAGCTTGACTCTCTGTTCACTTTTTATCTCCCAAGGTTTTGATAAGCCTGATGATATGGAGACTAAGAAAGACGTTAAAGAAGGAAAAAGCAGGAGTAAGTTTCACTTGGTCTTCCTGCACGATTAAATCCCCAGATCTCACTGTCAACCCTTGTCTACTGCAAAAGCACCCAGAATTGCTTAGATACTCTCTTCAAGGTTAAGCCTTGGTACTTTTAAGGTGAAATTAATGTTGCCAAGCCAATGTGAAATAAGAATGCTTTTTTTCACAAGTATTAGCTTGACTCTCCCTTCACTTTTCATCTCCTAAGGTTTTGATAAGCCTGATGATACAGAGACTAAGAAAGACCTTGAAGAAGGAAAAAGCAGGAGTAAGTTTCACTTTGTCTTCCTCCATGATTAAATATCCAGATCTCACTGTCAACCCCTGTGCAGTGTAAAAGCACCCAAGCTTGCTTAGATACTTGCTTCAAGGTTAGGCCTTGGTACTTTTGAGGTGAAATTAATATTGCCACGTCAGTGTGAAATAAGAATGCTTTTTTTCACAAGTATTAGCTTGATTCTCCCTTTACTTTTCATCTCCCAAGGTTTTGATAAGCCTGATGATACAGAGACTAAGAAAGATCTTGAAGAAGGAAAAAGCAGAAGTAAGTTTCAGTTGGTCTTCCTGCGTGATTAAATCCAGAGATCTCACTGTCAACCCTCTGTGATACAAAAGCACCCATAGTTACTTATATACTTATTTTATGATTCATCCTTGGTACTTTTGAGTTGAAATTAATGTTGCCAAGTCTGTGTGGAATAAGAATGCTTGTTTTCACAAGTATTAGCTTCACTCTCCCTTCACTTTTCATCTCCCAAGGTTTTGATAAGCCTGATGATACAGAGACTAAGAAAGAAGGAGAAAGCAGAAGTAAGTTTCACTTTGTCTTCCTGCGTGATTAAATCCAGAGATCTCAGTGTCAACCCTCTGTGGTACAAAAGCACCCATAGTTACTTATATACTTATTTTACCATTAGGCCTTGGTACTTTTGAGGTGAAATTCATGTTGCCAAATCAATATGAAATAAGAATGCTTTTTTCCCCCCACAAGTATTAGCTTGACTCTCCTTTCACTTGTCATCTCCCAAGGTTTTGATAAGCCTGATGATATGGAGACTAAGAAAGACCTTAAAGAAAGAACAAGCAGAGGTAAGTTTCACTTGGTCTTCCTGCGTGATTAAATCTCCAGATCTCACTGTCAACCCCTGTGTAGTGCAAAAGCACCCAGAATTGCTTAGATACTTTCTTCAAGGTTAGGCCTTGGTACTTTTGAGGTGAAATTAATGTTGCCAAGTCAGTGTGAAATAAGAATGCTTTTTTCGCCATCATCAAAATGTATTGCACACCAAATAGTTGATAAATATAAGCAAGATATTTATCTTGCTGAAGAAGTAGTGGAAACATAGCTTATATCATGTCTTTCTTTGTTACAATTCTAGATGCAATTATTTTGCCTTGACCAGTTCCGTGGTAGATTTTACTTGTAGTCAGGTTGTTCTAGCTTGGGAACCCCATAGCTGGGTCCTAGACTTGGTTTAACAGAATAGTCGTTGGGTTGACTTGTCATCCGATGTTCAAACCAATAATATTATGACTTCGTATGATAGTTATACGATAGTTTCGGTCATGGAACATGACTGGTCATGAAAGACAAACCCTCTGGTCCTGATGACCGACCTAAATTGGATCCATGGAACACACTGAATGCAAGTAACCCAACAGCATGGATGACTGGGGAATTCTGGGAGCTGAAGTCCACATATCTTAAAAGGTGCTAAGCTTCAGAAACATTGAACTAAATGGAGCTTCTCCACTGTTTTCTGGAATTGTAAAAAAGAGATGCTACAAGGCAATGAAAATGCTCTATAGCAGGGGTCTCCAACTTTGACAACTTTAAACTTGGGGGACTTCAATTCCCAAACCTGGCTGGGGAATTCTGGGAGTTGAAGTCCCCCAAATTTAAAGTTGTCAAGAGACCCCTACTCTATAGGCTACAAACCAATTGTCTTTAAATGTAAAGACTGGGTTTGACTCCACTAGTTGTGGCTGATTATAGGAGCCAGTGCTCATCTCCTTTTCAAGGCCATTGACCCAGGGCTGTCTGAAGTTATTTCTGTGTCATGTGGCATCAGGGAGTGATGTTACCTTCCCACTGAAGTGGTACCTCTTTATCTACTCGCATCTGCATGTTTTTGAACGTCTAAGTTGGCAGGAGCTGAGCCAAGTACGGGAGCTCACTCCATGTCTGTCGCTCAGGTCTCGAACCTGGATTGCCGGCTGTCTGGCTGACAAACCCAGAGTCTTAACCACTCTGCTGCTCCTCTAGAAAGGCTTATCATATTTCCTGAAATATAAGGAAAAGGCATGCCAGAGGTGCTTTCTCCCAATTGAATGGAGGTTTTGGAAGTGCCACATTTTTTTTAAAAAAAAAAAATCAAAATTAAGTAAAAGTCCACAGTGAGAGGCCTGGTGAATTCTGTGCCTAAAAAGTTTGAAAGAGGAAATGACAAAAAAAATAATAAAAAAGTTCAAACTCCAAGCTAAATCAGCCCCTTGGGGCCGTTTTCCTTTTGACCTGCCTCTCCTTTGTTCACAATCAAAAGAGGAGAATAAGAAAATCAATTGGGTTTTGCATCCCAGCTGCTGGCAGTATTGATCACTTCAGGTAAATCAATCTCCCCTCCTATTGCATTCTTGTCACGGGCTTCCATTCATTCAACAGCCATTAGAGAAACAAAAGGAGCATTTTCCGTATGGCTTCATCCAGGGAGAATGGCGGGGTGGGGGGGGTGGGGGGGTGGATTTGTGAAGGCTCTTGCGAAGCTGCCAATGTTCATTTGAGGAGCTGGGCTGAACCGATGTCCAATTTTGCTTGAAATGCATGAGAATTGTCATCCCTGAGTAAAGTTGTGGTATGAATAAATGCTTGAAAAATGATTTCTGCCACAGCTCCTGAAGATCAGCTGATTCAAAAAGAGGTGAAGATAGAAGGTTGGATCAAATGGGAAACCTACCACACTTATATCAAGGCATCTGGAGGTACACGCCATAACCGGTTGCACAATTTCTGAAATGCATTTGTTGATGGTAAATTTCTGCAAAAGTCATATAGGTGGGGTCTAGGACTTTTCAGCTCGAACTCTTCGCCTTGCCTGTTTCTCCTTAAGGCAGCGGTTCTCAACCTGTGGGTCGCAACCCCATTGGGGGTCAAATGACGATTTGCCAGGGGTCGCCTAAGACCATCGGAAATATGGGAAGTATATTTGCGAGTCGAAGAATCGCGGTCCAATGATTGATTCCACAAGCCAGCTGCAGGCTCTTCAAATCGCTAGCCAAATTCGGCTTCAGGCGCGATGAATTAAAAAAGAGAGAAATCTTTGCTGATTAAACATACAGATTTGGCTATGTTCCGTTTGCAACAATGAAAATACATCCTGTATATCAGATATTTACATTATGATTACAATTTATAACATTAGCAAAAGTACAGTTACTTAGGCCTATGAACGAAAATAATTTTACGGTTGAGGTTGCCACATCGTGGGGAATTGTATTAAAGGGGTCGCAGCACTATAAAGGTTGAGAACCACTGCCTTAAGGTTTTCGCCTCTGCATTATTAGCCACAAACCTTTCTCCTCAGCTGGCCCTCCCCCAGTCTTTCACCCCAGCACATCGGCCACAGCAGGAGGTTGAAGAAGTTGTAGAAAAAATGCTTTTAAAAAGCTCTGATCCCAACTGAGCCACGTCATCATCAGAGGCTTTTATTTCTACTTTTAAAAGCATATTTTTCGGCCGAAGAAAAAATACTCTTAAAAGTTAAAAAAAAAATCTCTGATGATTGCGTGGCTCAGCTGGGCCTGGAGGGGATGGTCAGGGATTTTTGCTGACAGTTCTCTGAACCACCCGCCGCCATCGCTACTGGATCGAGTGATCTGGTCCGAACCGGGAGCATTTCACCCCTGCTTAATATCCTCAGGAATGCTTCCTGTTTGACATTCCGTGTCTGCATTCCCTCCTAGGTTTCCTATTGTGGTTTGTCATCATTCTTCTCTTTGTTTTGATGACTGCCAGCTCAGTCTTCAGCAGCTGGTGGTTGAGTTTCTGGCTAAACCAAGGTTCTGGGGTAAGTAAGTGCCATTTGGCACCCAAATGTCATTCCGTTTATGTCGGGGGACTCCTACTTTGATAACTTAAAGACTTATGGACTCCAACTCCCAGAATTCCCACCCCTGTCCTCCTCTACTTGCAGAGCGTTATAAAATATCCCAGTAAAAAACCAAAGACGAACCACAAGCAATAAATCTTACTTTAAGATTCAGAGGTTCATTTCATGGGCAATTTGGAACATGAGCAGCCAACATAGCAATGCAATTTCACAACAAAACTTACATTATTAAACGATTGCAATGGGGTCCCATGACACATAGCAGGTCCTACAAGGACTGCTATCGGGCAAAGAACACCATTCCCATCTGAAGTCACATTTCTTATACCTTCTTTCTTACGGACATATGCATTCCATAGTTTCACTTCCTTGTTCTTTCTTACATTCTTACTGACCATCACTCTCTGCAAACACTCGTGTACCTCTCAAGCCTCTATCCATCGTCTACTTTCACTTCCTTGTTTCTCACCGTTTCAATGTTCTGATTCCAAATATATCTCAAAACTACATACTTTGCAAAATCACATTTCACAGCAACAGCTCAGCAGGATTACAAATAGTTCAGCTGTTTCAACTCCTACCCTCAAAACGACGCTATAGAGCACTGCACACCAGAACACAAGGACAGTTTTTTCCCAAACACCATCACTCTGCTAAACAAATAATTCCCTCAACATTGTCAAACTATTTACTAAGTCTGCACTACTATTAATCTTCTCATCATTCCCATCACCCATCTCCTTCCACTTAAGGCTGTATGACTGTAACATTGCCGCTTGTATCCTTACAATTTATTTTGATATTGATTAAGTGTTGTACCTTATGATTCTTGATGAACGTATCTTTTCTTTTGTACACTGCATCAAGACAAATTTCTTGTGTGCCCAATCACATTTGGCTAATAAAAAATTCTATTCTATTCTATTCTATTCTATTCTATTCTATTCTATTCTATTCTATTCTATTCTATTCTATTCTATTCTATTCTATTCTGATACACTTTGAAATCTTTCTATCTAAACTTTAGTAGATAGCCTTTTTTAGGGCCTGCTATCCTTCTGAGACCTATGGACTCTGGTAGTCCAATAGGCTATTTGTCCATTTTTCACGAAAGCTTGGGCTGGGAAAAAAAAAAAAGGAAAGGAAAGTAAGACTTCATGAAGTTTTATTTGGACAACATTCCCTTTCCACAAACTTTCCTCTACCTCTATTTTTTTTTTTTTTTTTTGGACGAAGACCCAGAGGCAAGGACACGGCCAAGAAGAGACAATATGCAACTTTTAAAATTAAGTTTTTCCCCCTCTCTCTTGAGACAAGGTTAATGTCGGTTTTCTAATGCATGGCATTTTCCCAAGCATTAATGACATTCATTAATTGCATTTCCAAATCCAAGGGCAACCTTGCCAGCACATCGGGGATTAACCCTTGGACCCCCGAAAGGTTTGCCTCCTGACAGAGAAAGGGTTATCTGTGGCATGCAACTTGCTGTCTGCCAACTTCAGAAAGGGAAAGGGAAGCTATAATTATGATATACCAGTAGTCCTCAACTTACAGTCGTCTGCTTAGCAAGCCTTCGAACTTACAGTGGCACTGAAAGAAGCTACATGTCAAGGTTCCAATTAACACCCCCAACAAAATCAAACTCCGAGGGTTGAATTTCCTCAAAGCTAATTTTTATTAGAGATGTCGTATTGGCACATCTGGGAAAACCCGAATCTGAGAGCTTCCGGGTTTTCCTCACCCAAAAGAGGTTCAGGTTCTTGTCCATCACCCACATGTCCATCACAGACACCAATCAGGTACCCTCTGGAACAGAAGCTACCTCCCCAGTCTTCTCAGCACAGCTGCAGGGCAACCCGGCCTTGACTTTCTGGAAAGAATGTTATTTTGACTACATATCTTTACTCCATACAATCCCCCCTCCTGTTTTCCCACAGTAGAATTTGTGGCAAGCCTGAAAGGAAAATATGGCTTCCAGGTCTGACACTACAGCTGGGTCCTTGCACTTATGACTGTTGCAGCATCCTTTGATCACCTGACCAAAACTTTGGCACTTGGCAACTGGCATGTATTTACGATGGTTGCAGCACCACACCAGGGTCATGTGGTCAGCCTTTGCAACATTCCCAGCCAGCTTCGAACAATAGAAGTCAATGTGGGAAGCCAGTTTTGTAATCTGTTTACACAAACGCGCACACACATATATGTAAATAAATAAGGTTGCACATAAGAAGGTTGATATATATATACCTCAACCTTCTTAATTTCCCATGTCCCATTAAAATTCGCTTAACACCTGCCTGATTCACTTAACACAGGGGTGTCAAACTCAAGGTCCAAGGGCCACATCCAGCCTGCAATAGGGTTGGATCTGAACCGCGGGGCCATCCTGGTCTACCCAGTGCGAAGAGGAAATGTGCCAGCAGTTTGGGGGAGTGGCATCAAGCTGGCCATGCCCACCCAGTTGGTCACGCCCACCCAGTCAGCCATGCCTCCCTCCTGAGGTCAGCCACAGCCCTGATGTGGCCCTCAATGAAATTGAGCCCTGACTTAACAACTGCAATGATTTTGTCGTGTCCCACTCCTCCGCTGACGGCTGGGTCAGGGAAATCCGAATCAGGCTTGCCTCTGCAGCTCTGCCCAAAGTCCTAGCAAAGTCCTCAGAGCAGGCAGGAGACCAGTAAGTGACTTCAGCAAGATAAGTTCGACTTTTGCCTGACTCAGAGACTGCCAGAAAGTAGATCCTTTATATAGGCCATGGGGTGTGGCTCCATGACTCAGCACTCATTAAGGCCTGCCCCTCCCTTCCTTCTGTTGCCTCCGCCTCTCCAATCTTCTGATGCGAGGGTCACTCCAATCAGCTGTTGTTGGGAGTAAACCCTCCTCAGGCTCACCTGCTGTGGAGGAGGGGGAGGGGTCTAGCTGCTCCGTTTGCCTGGGCATGGAACCAGAGCTGGGGGCTGGAGGTATTTCCTCCTCTTCAGCCTGTCTGGGCATGGAGCCAGGGCTGGGGCAGGGAGATGCTCCTTCTTCTGCAGTTTGTGTGGGCATGGAGCCAGGACTTGGGCCGGGAGGCATACATTCCTCAGTATTCGGGAGCAGGTAAGAAGGCCCCGGCTGCTCTGAGGGCGGGCAAGACACAACAGATTTGCTTAGCCATGACAAAACAGTTGTAAAACTCACTTAACAACCAGCTTGCCTAGCAACAGGAATTCTGTTCCCAATTGTGGTCTTAAGTCAAGGACATTTTTCAGCAAAAGTTGGCTAGGGCCAGGTTATATTAGCAGAGCAGTCCCCAATCTTTGCTGCTTTCTTGAGTGGAGATGCACATAGCCTGGTTCTGAATAGGCCACTGCCTGGTCGTGCAGCCCAGGGGTTAGTGCTCCCTGTATTAGCAGATTCCTATGAAATCATCACTTCACAACTCTTCCACAAACTCTGACAGTAGCTCTTGGCAAACAGTTCCCATTTTTATTATTATTTTTTCAATGAAAGGATAAATATGTAGTAATTATTTAATGGCCACATGGTGCTTTGAATCCAAAAGTGGGCAGCCTGTTTGAATGAAGACTAGATATCCAATGACTGACACCTCATTTGAGGCTCGCCACCATCAGATCCCAAAGCCAAAGTCACACTATTAACGAGCAGTATGCGATTGCATATCTCACACAATTTCTCTTTTCTCATGGCAGCCTCAGTTTAGACTTAATTCCATACATTTTTGTTTTGGAAATCTGTCTTGACCGAGATGTATAACTGATCTTCCTTTTTTCCCCCATCCCCTATTTAAGAAAAGAGGAAAATCTTCTCTTCTTTTTTGCTTCGAATATGTTCTTTAGACCTGTAACCTTCCTCGAAACACAACCTGCAACGAGGGCAGCATCACCAACAATCCCAAGCTTCACTTCTACCAGCTGGTCTTCGGGATGGGTGTGATTGCCATGATTATCCTGAGTTTCATCAAAGGTTATGGTTTCACTAAGTTGACCTTACAAGCTGCCTCCAACCTCCATAACACCATGTTTTACAAGGTATCATTAAACTTTGGTTAACCGTCATTGTGGTTCCATATATATATATATATATTGACAGGGAGAATGAAGCAAAGTTAATTTTATAAACCTAATTCGGTGTGTGTGTGTGTCAGAAAATCATCCAATGCCCATCAGGCATGAACAACCGGACCCACGCTTGTAGAGTGCAAGCAAACTACTTTATTGTTCTACACCTGTTCTACAGGAATCTGCCCCTTGGTAGCTTTTGCCTGGGAAAGACCAGATAAGGCTCAAAGACAAGGAGGCGGAGGAGAGAACCTGCCGTCTTGTGTTTACGTAACAGTTCCAGATATTGTCCCTCTTGAACCCCCCTTCCCAACCGGATCAATTCCTCTCCAACAGGGCTTCAGCAATTATTCAATAAACTGTGCCTCAATATTTTGTGTGCACTTAAGTCAGAGTCCAGCATGGCCCATCAGAGACTTTGTGTCTTGTCCAGAAGATGGAATGGAGGATTGCTTATTCCAAAATGGGTTACTAGTGAGGATGCAACAGGCCTTCTTGATCATGGCTGTCATTTATAGAACAATCTGTCCTTGCAAATGACGATGGCCCTTACTCTACAGGTCTTCTGAACATAGCCCATTTGCCAGGGATAATTGAATAGCCCTTTCTGTAAAAGTTTCTCTTTGACTTTTTTATACCTTTCTAAGAATCTGCTATGATTGGCTCAGATTGTAAATATTAATGGTAGATAGATAGATAGATAGATAGATAGATAGATAGATAGATAAATAGATAGAACGGAAGGAAGGAAGGAAGGAAGGAAGGAAGGAAGGAAGGAAGGAAGGAAGGATAGACAGATAGATGATAGATACATAGATAGATAGATAGATACATAATTAGACAGAGAGAAAGACAGACATATGATTGATGATAGATAGATACATAAATAGATACATAGATAGATAAATAGAAGACAGATGATAGAAAGATAGATGATAGATAGATAGATAGATAGATAGATAGATAGACAGATATATGATAGACAGACAGATGATAGATAGATACATAGATACATATAGACATAGATAAATAGACAGAAGAAAGACAGACAGATGATAGACAGACAGATGATAGATAGATAGATAGATAGATAGATAGATAGATAGATAGATAGATAGATAGATAGACAGACAAATATAAGATGGATGGATGGATGGAGGATGGGATAGGATAGGATAGGATAGGATAGGATAGGATAGGATAGGATAGGATAGATAGGTAGGAAGGTAGGTAGGTAGGTAGGTAGGTAGGTAGATAGATAGATAGATAGATAGATAGATAGATAGATAGATAGATAGATAGATAGATAGATAGATAGATAGATAGGATAGATAAACAACAGACAGATAGACAGACAGACAGACATGGAATACAGTATAGACAAGGAGATCTGGATTTTTCCTCAAGGCCAAAAGAGCATTTCTATAGAAATCTCTCATGTCCATTAATCAAATTTTAAAAACTAAAATAAAACTAAAGCTTAGAAAAGACTATAACTTTTCGATGAATTTCAGAGATGCAGGAAATAAAGTTTCAGGAAAGGTTTGTGGCCTGAATCCGCTTACAGCTAACAATCTGGTGCTGGAAAGTAGTTTTCTTCTAACTCAATTAAATTCTCTGTTGGACGTTGCTCTCCAGCAAAGGATCTGGTTGGAATGTTCGGCTCAAATTATGGCTGGTTTTGCAGACTGAGTTGATAGAGCTCGGCCATCTGTTAAATGCCTTCCCCCTTTCTAGCTACATAAACTTCATCTCCCAGAATTTCCCAACCCACTTAAATATAAGTAAGAAATTTGGGAATTGAAGTCCTCTAAACCAGGGGTGGGTTTCCCTTACTTTTGCTACTGGTTTGCTCGCATATGCGCACTCACTTCGCTCGCAAGCGCACCACATCTGTACATGTGCAAAGGGTATTTGATGATGTCCAGGCAGGAAGTGCAGAGCCTCTCGCCGCTACTGCTACCGGATTGGCCATACCGGGCCGAACTGGTAGCAACCCACCACTGCCCTAACCTAGAGGTCACCTTGGCCAAGGAAGACTAGCATAAATCGGTGGAGAGCAGATGAACTATAGTGCCATATTTTATGAGAATCCAACAATGTTGTTCTACTATTTTGCACTTACCTAAAACACATATTACGATTCTACCAAAAAAAATCCCATTTCTAGCAGAAGGCTTTAATTTCTAGGTGCTGCAGTTCTAGGGGCCCATTCTTATTGATTACGAACTTTTTCTCCAAACACACTGTCAGGGTTCCAAGGAACACCTCCAATGAAATAAAGCTCTGAGGCTTGTGGTTCCTCAAAGTTCCAATTTATTAGAAATGTCATGTTGGCACAGCTGGGAAAACCCAAAACTGAAAGCTTCCAAGTTTTCCACACCCAGTTGACAGTTCACAGCCCTGCCCCACACCCACAAGTTCATCACCTTGTCCAATCAACTCTTCACACTCAATTGGATAAAATCTTCAAGCAGTCTCCATCAGACGCTGGATGTCCTTGAATATGGAATGTTGTTATGACTAACTTTCTACCATTCCAACAACAACCCCCCTCCCAACTTCCCCAGCTAAAATATGTGGCAGTTAAGAAGCAGAAAGAAAATTTCCTTCCAAAACTGACACACATCTTATTAGAAACGAATCCAACCACTCCCTCTTCTTTGCTCCTTCATAAAACAGCCTTTAAAATCTCTTCTAGTCATTAGGCAAAGGGACATGGTACCTTTTGTAGGGACGCGGTGGGTCAGCGGCCAAGACGCTAAGCTTGTCGATCGAAAGGTCGGTAGTTCAGAGGTTCGAATCCCTAGTGCCGTGTAACGGGGTGAGCTCCTGTTCCTTGTCTCAGCTTCTGCCAACCTAGCAGTTTGAAAGCACGTAAAAAATGCAAGTAGAAAAATAGGAACCACCTTGGTGGGAAGGTAACAGCGTTCCGTGCGCCTTTGGCATTGAGTCATGCCAGCCACATGACCACAGAGATGACTTTGGAGAGCGCTGGCTCTTCGGCTTTGAAACGGAGATGAGCACCACCCTTTAGAGTCGGGAACAACTAGCACATATGTGCGAGGGGAACCTTTACCTTTACCTTAGTCATTAGGGGGGAAAAAACGAGAAGTTCCTGCTTTGCATTGATGCTGAACCTTAGGTGAAACTGGCCTATTTCTGCCATCCAAAAACTGAGAGCAACAAAAGGCTTATCTATCATCTCATGGCATTGTTATTGCCGTTCTACCTTGTTTGTTGCATATTGTAGTGCTCTCTTCTCCCTCCCCGCAAACACCTACCCCACTTATCTACAGATCTTGAAGAGTCCAATGAATTTCTTTGATACCAATCCCACCGGCAGAATCATAAATCGTTTCTCTAAGGATATGGACGAAGTGGACACGCGATTGCCGTTTTACCTTGAGAGCTTCCTGCTGCAGTTTTTCGGACTCCTGGCCATCTTTATAATCGTCACCATTGTCTTTCCTTACCTCCTCATCAGCATGGCTGCCCTAACGATCATTTTCATTCTGCTCTTCCAGTAAGTGGGATGCTCTGCACGGGCGTGGCCAGTACATTTTTATAAATAGATGATTGACAGTAGCAGCACTTAGATCAGCAGTTCTCAACCTGTGGGTCGCGACCCCGTTGGGGGTCGAATGACGATTTGCCAGGGGTCGCCTAAGACCATCGGAAATATGGGAAGTATACTTGCGAGTCGAAGAATCGCACTCCAATGGTTGACTCCACAAGCCAGTTTCAGGCTCTTCAAATTGCTAGCCGAATTCGGCTTCAGGTGCAATGAATTAAAAAAGAGAGAAATCTTTGCTCTGATGTCTCCCTCTCAAGCCAGCTGCAGTCACTCCCAATCGCTAGCCTAATCTGGCTTCAGGCGCAATAAACTTAATAGGGGAGGAGTCTCCACTTTAATGCCTCCGTTGCAAGCAGTTCAGATCGCTAGCCAATACAGCTTCAGGCGCGATAAATTCAAAATGAAAATAATTTTACGGCTGGGGTCACCACATCATGGGGAATTGTATTAAAGGGGTCGCAGCACTATAAAGGTTGAGAACCACTGACTTAGATGTATACACCAATTTTACAGTGCTTTACACTGTATACAGCATGCCCATCCACCACGTGTGGCAGTCCTGAAGGTCCAAAATAAAAGATGGCCTCCCCCAGGGCTGACACAGCCCCTCTCTAACTGGTTTACAGATTGCCGTGAGCAATCTGGGTCCTCCTTTTACCGACCTCGGAAGGATGAAAGGCTGAGTCAACCTTGAGCCTAGTGAGATTTGAACTGCCAAATTGCAGGCAGACGGCAGTCAGCAGAAGCAGCACTCTAACCACTGCACTGCCGCGGCTCATATGATCATATGACAGATGATAGATAGAGAGGATAGATAGATAGATAGATAGGTAGATAGATAGATAGATAGATAGCAGACAGACGATGGATGGATGGATGGATGGATGGACGGACGGACGGACGGACGGACGGACGGACATACAGACATAATGGGACATATGATTGTGCACAACATACCTGCATTCTGTCACAGCATTTTTCAGAACACCATCCAAGACCTCAAACGAATTGAGAACCTCAGTAGATCTCTGTGGCTCTGCTTGATCACTTCTTCAATCCACGGTCTTAGTACGATTCGTGCCTTCAACAAGACAGAGGACTACATAAAACAGTAAGTGTCCTGCCTGGGCCCAAATCATGCTTTTGTTGTTGTTGTTGTTGTTGTTGTTGTTTCTTCTTTTTTTTCACTACCCATCTCTCCACTCTTAAGTACGGCTGTTTTACTATTTTCCACCTGAGCACCGATCTTGTGCCTGCCGCGAAATTGATGAAGCCACTCTGCTATTGTGCTACCTAAGTGGGAGACATCCAGGGGTTTTCCATTTGCAGAAAATGCTGAGCGGCGGGGAAGCTCTCTGATTGCCCTATGGATTCTTAGGATTGTCTCTAAGTGCAGCCGTATACGACCCCCATGAGAGCACTTTATATTCCTTTGCAGTCATTAAACTATTCTTAAGATCTGGTTTCTAAAGCAACGGAATTCAACTTTTGAGACTTCTGCCCGTTTCTGGCAGAATCTGAGGCTCACTGAAAAAGCCTCTAACCAGTAACTCAGTGGGAGGGTAGGGTGCCTTTTCTGAGCCAACTAGAATGGAGGGCTTTAGGGGTTGTCTTGAAGCAACCTATTGCTTCCTCTAGGGTCATCCAACCATTGTTGGCCCAAAATAACAGTAATGTGGATAAGCTTCATAGCACTTTAGTGATAGATCGGCGGGGGGAAATGGCTTTAGCCCTCTTTCTCTAAGAGGGCTGTAATGGTACATGGGAATGGCCTTGAAGACAGGAGGAACAGTCTGAAAATGGTCAGATAAGCAGCACTTGAGCTGGGAATGGGGTGGAGAAAAGATCTTGGAAGACACCCTCCCTAGTTTTCAAGGGAGTGAAATTAAGGAAGGGGGGAAATGGTTTCAAGACATGTTACTGCAACCTTGCAGTAAAGATCGCGTTAGTACTTATGGTAGGTACTTCTTGTCTAGACCAGGGGTCTCCAACCTTGACAACTTTATGACTTGTGGACTTCAATGCCCAGAATTCCTCAGCCAGCATGCGCTGCTTGAGGAATTCTGGGCGTTGAAGTCCACAAGTCATAAAGTTGCCAAGGTTGGAGACCCCTGGTCTAGACTACCTTAAAGGGCTGATCAATCTTGGTTTCACATGATAACAGTTGCAAAACTAAAAGACTTGGTTCACTCCATGGGAAAATGTTGTAAGGCTGTAATTCATGCTAAAGGTTAACCAACAAAGTATTGACTGACATGGTGATAACTTTTGTGTATCTTGTTTTTTTCTATGTGTTTCACTTTTCTTCTTTATACCATAACTGTTATTCTAATAGCAAATCCTTCATAAAAGTTTCAAAGTTTTAAAAACATTACATTCTTGATTACTTTATCTTTCCATTGATATCTAATTTTATGGCACTACTCAAGGGTGAAATCCAGCAGGTTCTGGAGAACCGGTAGCGGAAATTTTGAGTAGTTTGGAGAACTGGCAAATACCACCTCTGGCTGGCCCCAGAGTGCAGTGGGAATGGAGAATTTGCAATATCCTTCCCCTGGAGTTGGGTAGGAATGGAGATTTTGCAATATCCTTCCCCTGCCATGCCCACTAAGCCACCCTCCAGAACCTGTAGTAAAAAAAATTTGGATTTCACCACTGATTACTACTACTCCAAAAAAAAAAGTGGTGTTATTAGCTAGTTTTAGAAAATACACTTTTCCCAGAAGGTTTCCACCATTTTTGGCCACTACTGTATATTAAACTTCATGACTGCCGAGCTTCGTCAGGATGTTGTGACTTTGAGCCAGAATATGTGTTGTTAATTGAGCAACTAAGTTAAGCATGTTTTGCAAGCCCTGCCGTGGAGACTATAGACCTGATGTGAGGAAAATTGTGGGATCCCACTACCAAGGGGCCCTTGAGACAACAGTGGCTTTCTGAAGCCCTTCCCCTCCGAGAGAAAAGAAGAAGAAGCTCACAATAAAAGAAGGAAGAGGTAGAGGAGAAAAACACCTGGCCTTTCCCATCCTACTCAAGGATGCAGACCTTAATATCTTTGATTACCATCTTATTCAACCAAAGTTAAAAGTGGGTAGCTTCTTGGATAGACCTTCCTATCCAGGCTGCAGTCTCCGCCGTGGCCTGCATGACTATTCATGGCATGACGTGAACATTCTGCTGCAGTTGTAGTTTTTCGAAGAGAGATCTTGGCAGGAGATTTTCTTTACCGTCAAGGTAGTCCCAATTCTCCTCACTGCCCAGAAAGAAAGCAGACGATACCTACGGAAGGAGGAATTTCTTATTTCTAATACTGCTTTTCAATTATTTGGCCTCTCTATAAAAAAGAAAGGAAAAGAGGCGATAGCTAGAAGGGAGATAAAGCCCTGACATAACGTAAAGGTTCATTCCTCCTCCTCCTCTGTCTTCCTCCTCCATCTTCTCCTTCTCCTCCTCCATCTACTTCATCTCCTCCTCCTCCTCCATCTTCTTCTTCCTTTCTTTCTCCTCCTTCTCCTCCTCCTCTTTCTCCTCCTCTTTCTCTTCCTCCTCCATCTTATTCAACTTCTCTTTCTCCTTCTCCTCCTCCTCCTCCTCCTCTTTCTCCTCCTCTTTCTCTTCCTCCTCCATCTTCTTTATCTTCTCCTCTTTCTCCTCCTCCTCTTTCTCTTCCTCCTCCATCTTCTTCATGTCCTCCTCCATTTTCTTCATCCTCTCCTCTTTCTCCTCCTCCTCTTTCTCTTCCTCCTCCTCTTCCTCCTCCATCTTCTTCATCTTCTCCTCTTTCTCCACCCGCTCCTCTTTCTACTCCTCCTCAATCTTCTTCATCTCCTCCTCCTTCTCCTCTTCCTCCTGCTGACTACTAATTTATGCAGTTCAGCACCAGCCTGCTGGAGATAACACTGTCAACTCTTAAGGTTCCTCACCTCCCCCCTGTCAGTGTTGGTGAGAGTGTTCTTGGTGGAAGAAGGAACTAGCAAGATTATCAAGGAACTACCAAGGACACTACCAGCATCACTGATTGGGCAAGCCACTTATATAAGATAGCAAATCCCACTCCCTTCTAGCATTGATGATGTTACATAGTTAGGTAGTAAAACATCTGTAAGAAAACCACCAAGCTCAGAGAGCACCAAGTTCAACCCTGAGCTACAAATATTGGCTTCTATCAATCCAAGGCAACTGTTGAACAACTCATTCTTACTTTTGTTTCAGTTTTAGGATCTTGAATAACGAAAACTCAAACCATTTCCTTATGTTTAACTATGCACTACGATGGTTTGCATTGAGGACAGATATTCTCATGAGCTTCATGACGTTGATTGTAGCCCTGTGTGTGGTCCTCAGCCATTCTTCTATCAGTACTTCAGAAAAAGGCTTGGCTCTATCTTATTCTCTCCAGGTAAAAATTTGGTGGGCAGGATCTCCAAGTAACTTATCCTTCATTTTCCAAGTGTAGACTAGATCTTGACTGGCATGACATTAATAGCATAAAAAGTATGGGTTTACAATGTGTGACTGGATATTGTCAAGCACTTGGGAAATCAGGAGATTCAGGCAGTTCAAATGAGCATAAAGCTTTATTGCAAGCTTAAATTTTCTGTCTACAAGAATCTGGTCAAGTGACCATTAAGGGAAATGCATGGGAGTTAAGAATAGCAAGGAATTCAAGGAGAGCTGGACCAGGGATGAAATCTACTTACCTTCCTTACTGGTCCAGAAGTGCATGCGCAGAAGGTAAAAAACACATTACTTCCTGGTTAAAAGCAGGAAGTAATGACACCCACGCGGATGGGCAGGGCTTCACTCCGACATTGCTACTGGATCACTGAACTACCGGCCCTGATCACTACCGAATCGTGCAATCCGGTCCGATCCGGGAGCATTTTACCACTGGGCTGGACTTAGATCTCTTGCGGGCATGAAAGGACTCTTGACTTATGATATGTTTGACCCCTCCCTTAGGGTTAGCCTGATCATCTCCTGCATCTATCTCTCTCATCTTCCAACAAGTTCAGGAGAGTGAAAATATACGAGTACACAAACATACACATGCATGCACAGAGAAGAGAGAAAGAGGGAAGAGAGAGAGATTTGTAACTGCAGGTTGTCATTGACTTACAACCACAGTTGGGACCAGAAGTTCCATTGCTAAGCGATGTTGTCATTAAGTGAGTCATTCCTGATTTTACAACCTTTGTTGCCACAGTTGTTAAGCAAACACAGCTTCCCTTATTGTTAGAAATTCTTTGTATATATAGCATCACAGAACAAACAAAAAGTACAGTCACCATGTGCTTTACTGCTCAACTGTTTTACTGTAACAAGAAACAGGAAAATCTACTTAGAACAAAAGAGCATAAAGTACGCACCATAGAGCCAGACTTTTAAATGCTACCATCTACTGGCTGAATACTACTCTAGTTGTTGCATAGAAATACATTCCAACAATGAGCTCCAACACTTAAGGACATTGCTTGTCACAAGGCATCTGGCAAAGCCACAAATAGCACTCATGTGACCCCACGATGCTACAACTCTTGTAAACCCATGCCAATTGCTGAGCACATGAATCATAGTCATGCTGACAGTGGGGGACTATGTGAATCACTTCACAAATGTCTCAGTTAGCAACCTAAATTTTGGCTTCAATGATGGTCATAAGTCAAGGACTACCTATGTACCTCCTTCCATAAGGAATGGGCCTGAAATGATTAAAACAAAGGAAAAAAGCTTCAGGAGAAAGAAATGGCATTGTATTTTTGTATTAAACTTTGAAGCAAATGCCTAGACATGGAATTTTTCCATCCTAAATTCATCTTGTTTTTTTTGAATGCACTGCCGCAGCTCCCGAAGCGGATTGTTAAAAACATCCACGGAGCAAAGCCTTGTGCAGTTTTCTCCATATGGTGGGTCTCAGGATACCAATTAAAAATAACACACACACACACAAAGACACAAAACAAAAAAGTTTTGAACTCCTGCAAGTCTGACATATTGTCCGCCCCTCTGGTAAGAACACTGTCCAACCTATCACTTTAAAATCCTCCTGTGAGTTTTGGAAAACCTTTATCTCTTATTTGGGGGGAGCCTGCTCTGTCCTTTGATATCGTGGCTGCCTCCTGTTCTGGCCCAAGAGTAGGGCCAATCTTGCATTGAACAACATATTGAACAACATAACAGTATGTTGTGTCTCGTCTGCTTTCACCACAGCCGGGGCCTTCTTATCTGCTTCTGAACACTGAGGAATGTCCTAGTATGCCTCCCGGCCCCAGCCCTGGCTCCATGCCCAGACAGGCTGAGGAGGAAGAAGTACCTCCAGCCCCCAGCTCTGGCTCCATGCCCAGGCAAACGGAGCAACTAGACCCCTCCCCCTCCCCCACAGCATGTGAGCCTGAGGAAGGTCAATTGCCAACAGCTGCAGACTGGAGTGACCCTCGCTTCAGAAGAATTGATAGGCAGCGGCGACAGAAGGAAGGGAGGGGCAGGCCTGGATAAGTGCTGAGTCATGGAGCCACACCCCATGGCCTATATAAAGGATCTGCTTTCTGGCATTCTCTGAGTCAGGCAAAGTCTAACATATCTTGCTGAAGTCACTTTCTGGTCTCCTGCCTGCCTTGAGAACTTTGCTAGGATTGTGGCAGAGCCGCAGAGGCATGCCTGATTCGGATTTCCCTGACCCGGTCGTCAGTGGAGGAGTGGGACATGACATAGTATACAGGTCCTTCCATTGAGGACCTGTATACTGCACGAGTCAAAAAGAGGGCCTTGAAAATATTTACAGATTCCTCACATCCTGGACATAAACTGTTTCAACTCCTACCCTCAAAACGACACTATAGAGCACTGCACACCAGAACAACTAGACACAAGAACAGTTTTTCCCCGAAGGCCATCACTCTGCTAAACAAATAATTCCCTCAACGCTGTCAAACTATTTACTAAATCTGCACTACTATTAATCTTCTCATCGTTCCCATCACCAATCTCTTTCCACTTATGACTGTATGCTGTAACTTTGTTGCTGGCAATCCTTATGATTTATATTGATATATTGACCATCAATTGTGTTGTAAATGTTGTACCTTGATGAACGTATCTTTTCTTTTATGTACACTGAGAGCATATGCACCAAGACAAATTCCTTGTGTGTCCAATCACACTTGGCCAATAAAAATTCTATTCTATTCTATTCATATGAATGATGCCCAAAAATGCAAATGGACTAAGCAAAAGATTTGCCATAGGTGAGCTCCCATTTTTTAAAAGATATTTTGCTTGCGTGAATCCAATTTTAAGGACAATAAAAATGACAACCATAAAGGTAGCCACCCCACCCACCCTCCCACCCCCACTTACAACTGTTCATTTAGTCACCGTTCAAAGTTACGACGGCACTGACACTCACAAA
This sequence comes from Ahaetulla prasina, assembly GCF_028640845.1. Lineage (NCBI taxonomy): Eukaryota > Metazoa > Chordata > Lepidosauria > Squamata > Colubridae > Ahaetulla > Ahaetulla prasina. The sequence goes on from NC_080550.1 coordinate 8,309,526, forward strand.
AGAAATCCAAGAAAAAGAGGATACAGAATATTATAAGGTCTAGTGTAGATGGTACGAATGGTTGAAAAATAATAATAATAATAATATTTTAATTTTTATACCGCCCTTCTCCCGAAGGACTCAGGGCGGTTAACAGCCAGCTAAAATACAATATGACATACAATAAAACCAATTTAAAAAACTTATTCGATGTGGCCCAATTAAAATTATAATTATAAAAGACATGATATAAAACCCCGTTTAAAAATCCAATTTAAAACCCATGTTATGCCAGTCCTGCTCGGAAGAAAAGATACGTCTTCAGCTCATGGCGAAAGGTCCAGAGGTCAGGAAGTTGACGGAGTCCAGAAGGAAGCTCATTCCAGAGGGTAGGTGCCCTCACAGAGAAGGCTCTTCCCCTGGGAGTTGCCAGCCGACATTGTTTGGCTGACGGCACCCTGAGGAGACCCTATCTATGGGAGCGCACCGGTCGGTGGGAGGCATATGGTAACAGAAGGCGGTCCCATAAATATCTGGGTTCTATGCCATGGAGCGCTTTAAAGGTGATAACCAACACCTTGAAGTGCACCCGGAAGACCACAGGTAGCCAGTGCAGCTTGCGCAGGAGAGGTGTTATATGAGAGCCACGAGTGGCTCCCTCTATCACCTGCTGCATTCTGGACCAACTGGAGCCTCCGGGTACTCCTCAAGGGGACCCCCATGTAGAGAGCATTGCAGTAGTCTAGGCAAGAAGTGGCGAGGGCATGAGTGACTGTGCATAGGGAATCCCGGTCTAGAAAGGGGCGCAACTGGCGAACCAGGCATACCTGGTGGAAAGCTCTCCTGGAGACAGTCGCCAAATGATCTTCAAAAGACAACCGTCCATCCAGGAGGTAAGATTGCGGTAAGATAAGGAAAATTGAACAGGGTAAAATCTGTATGTAGATGAAATAAAGAAAATGTAGATGAATTTAGATGAAATGTAGATGAAATAAAGGACGATAGATAATATAAAAGTAGAATAACATAAAATTAAAATATGTATAAATAGTAAGAAAGGACAGCTTTGAAAAGCTGATAAGAAACAGTGATATGTATATAAATGTTGTATGCTTGTCTTGTGTTTTAATGTGTTCAAAATAAAAAACGTTTTATTAAAAAAAAAAAAGTTACGACAGCACTGAGAAAAGGAACTTGATGACCATTTTTCCACACTTACGACCATTGCAACATCCCTGCATAGTCACCCGATGTTGTGTCTCGCCCAATCTCACCACAGCCGGGGTCTGCTTATCTGCTTCCGAACGCTGAAGAATGTCCTAGCATGCCTCCCGGCCCCAGCCCTGGCTCCATGCCCAGACAGGCTGAGGTGGGGGCATCTCCCGGCCCCAGCCCTGGCTCCATGCCCAGACAGGCTGAGGAGGGGGCATCTCCCGGCCCCAGCCCTGGCTCCATGCCCAGACAGGCTGAAGAAGAGCAAGTATCTCCAGCCCCCAGCTCTGGCTCCATGCCCAGGCAAACGGAGCAACTAGACCCCTCCCCCTCCTCCACAGCATGTGAGCCTGAGGGAGGTCAATTACCAACAGCTGCCGACTGGAGTGACCCTCGCGTCAGAAGACTTGATAGGCGGAGGCAACAGAAGGAAGGAGGCAGGCCTGGATAAGTGCTGAGTCATGGAGCCACACCCCATGGCCTATATAAAGGATCTGCTTTCTGGCATTCTCTGAGTCAGGCAAAGTCTAAACATATCTTGCTGAAGTCACTTTCTGGTCTCCTGCCTGCCTTGAGGACTTTGCTAGGACTTTGGCAGAGCTGCAGAGGCACGCGTGATTTGGATTTCCCTGACCCGGCCGTCAGCGGAGGAGTGGGACACGACACCCAATCAAAATTCAGAGGCTTGGAAACCAATTTGTATTTATGATGGTTGCGGTGCCCCAGAGTCATGTGATCCCCTTTTGGGACCTTCTGACAAGCACAGTCAATGGGGAAGTCGGATTCGCTTAAGAACTGTCTTCCTAACTTAACAAATGGGATTATTCGCCTAACAACTGTGGCAAGAAAAGTTGTAAAATGGGGCAAAACTCCCTTAGCAAATGTTTCACTTGGTGATATAAATTTGGGGCTCAATTGTGGGTCGTAAGTAACTCGAGGACTACCTGAACATTTTCCAGGCAATTTTAATCACAATTTTAATAATTGATCTACCCCGTCAAAGAGTTGATCTATCCTTCCAGCACATTTCCAGAAAAGAAATCTCAGATCACATTCACGTGAATTTCAGAAGATGGGAAGTTCCATGTTGGATCAGATCTGCATTTATCTAGTATTCTGGTTCCATAATAGCGGTCAGAATTTCTTAAACAGGAGATGTGTATAGCAGCATCCTGGCTACTGTTCACCCACAATAGGAGTCAAGAGATTTCCAGCTTGTGAAATGGGATTTTTTTTGAGCAGTAACTACCAAGAGGCTTATCCTTCGTGGATTTCTCTAATCTCCTTTTAAATTCATTCCTGATTTATTTATTGAGGCCACATACATATGCTGACTACTCATGCGAGTCTAGAGTAAAGCAGGGCTGCCTTAACGCATGGGCCTGACGGGTACTTGCCCATGGGTCCCACGAGCATAGCGGCCCCATACTAATCTGTGTATGTGAATCCTTCAATGCACCTTGTACAGTATCATATAAATTCAGCAACTATATGGCTTACTGAGTATCACTGCGTTTTTCAAGCCTTGTGTATTGTTCCAATAGAATAGAATAGAATAGAATAGAATAGAATAGAATAGAATAGAATAGAATAGAATAGAATAGAATAGAATAGAATAGAATAAGAAAGAATAGGAATAGGAATAGGAATAGGAATAGGAATAATAGAATAGAATAGAATAGAATAGAATAGAATAGAATAGAATAGAATAATAATAATAGATTGGGATGGAATAGGAATAGGAAAATAATAGAATAGAATAGAATAGAATAGAATAGAATAGAATAGAATAGAATAGAATAGAATAGAATAGAATAGAATAGAATAGAATAGAATAATAATAATAGATTGGGATGGAATAGGAATAGGAAAATAGAATAGAATAGAATAGAATAGAATAGAATAGAATAGAATAGAATAGAATAGAATAGAATAATAGATTGGGATGGAATAGGAATAGGAAAATAGAATAGAATAGAATAGAATAGAATAGAATTGAATTGAATTGAATTGAATTGAATTGAATTTTTTTATTGGCCAAGTGTGATTGGACACACAAGGAATTTGTCTTGGTGCATATGCTCTCAGTGTACATAAAAGAAAAGATACATTCGTCAAGAATCATAAGGTTGATGTTGATCATGTTGATTAGTTGTCGCTGCACAGCATTTTTTTAATATTTCAACACTGTTTTGTCGGAAGTGCCAATTAAATAAATATATGTTTAATTTTATCAACCATTTCCATTTTTATTCCTGTGAGTAGTTGTCGTAGGGGCCCCGGTACACTGCTTTGCCCAGGGCCCATAATGCTGGTAAAGCAGTCCTGCAGTCCTGTGGTTTGCATGTACCAGATCCCTATGGAACTGTGCTGGACAGTGGTGGGTTTCCAAAATTTTCGCTACCAGTTTGGTGGGCGTGGCTAGGTGGGAGGGCATGTTACTGAGTGGGCATGGCCAACTTGACATCACTCATGTCCACACCCATTTAGTCACATGACACCCCCCCCACCTAGCCACGCCCACAGGAAAAGGTAGGAAAATTTTGGAAATTTCCACCTATCTACCCCCTCCCTCCCTTTGCCAGTCGCCCCCGTTTCCCCTCCTTTAGCGGCCCCTGCCCTAGCCCCTCTTCCTCCACCATCACTGCCTCTTTGTTCGGGCTGCTTACCTTCCACAGTGGCTGGTCCAGAAGGCAAGCTAACCAGAGTTTTTGGCAGCCCCCAACCAGCCGCTACTGCTGAAAAACGGCTGACAAAGATCTCCCAGCCTCTGGCCACAGGCTGCTGAAAAGTACCGGAAGTCGCAGAAAAAGCTGCTGCCATTGCCACCATGTTCTTCACACATGCACATCCCACTAGACTTGCAAGGCAATGGGATCCGCATGCACGAAGAACATGGCGGTGATGAACATGGCATGTGGGGCGAGCAAGCAGCGACCAGGGGACCAGTTCGGGGGCGTGGCCAGCCAGCCATCGCTACTGGTTCGATGACCTTGGCCAAATTTCTGCCAACGATTCGCACGAACCGGTGCGAACCGGCTGAATATCACTTCCAGTGCTGGAACTTCAAAAGATCTCTCCATACAGTTTCTTCTCTTCTCACGTTCCCCATTGTTGTTTCTTTTCTAGCTAAGTGGACTTCTTCAAGTATGCGTGAGATCATGCATCGAAGTTCAAGCCAGATTTACTTCAGTGGAGCAGATAACAGAATACATTGTGGTAAGAAAGCTTCTTACCATCAGAGGAATGAATGCTGAGATTTCCATTTTGTTTTTCATGCACCCCAAACACAAAAAATAATATTTGCAGAAAGCCAGAACATGAAGGCATAAATTCATGCCTTATGCACAGTCACTCACGCCCTCGTGACGTCTCGTCTGGATTACTGCAATGCTCTCTACATGGGGCTCCCCTTGAGGGACATCCGGAGGGGCATCTCCTTGAGGGGCATCCCCTTGAGGGGCATCCGGAGGCTTCAGTTAGTCCAGAACGCGGCTGCGCAGGTGATAGAGGGAGCCCCTCGTGGCTCCCGCGTGACACCTATCCTGCGCAGACTGCACTGGCTACCTGTGGCCTTCCGGGTGCGCCTGCTTGGTGACAATCTTTAAAGCGCCCATGGCATAGGGCCAGGTTATTTACGGACCGCCTACTGCTACCGAATACCTCTCACCGACCCTGCGCTCTCACAGAGAGGGACTCCTCAGGTGCCGCCAGCTAGGCAGTGCCTGGCGACACCCAGGGGGAGAGCCTTCTCTGTGGGGGCTCCCACCCTCTGGAACGAACTCCCTCCAGGACTTCGTCAACTTCCGGACCTCCGAACCTTCCGTCGCGAGCTTAAAACACACTTATTCATCTGCGCGGGACTGGATTAGATTTTAAATTTATTGGTTTTAAATGGGTTTTTATTATTTATATGGTTTTAACAATTCGGCTATGGAATAAGTTTTTTACTTGTTATTTTAGTTTGTATTTATATGTATTTTTAAGTGCCTGTGAACCGCCCTGAGTCTAGGGAGATAGGGCGGTATATAAATGTGAAAAATAAAATAAATAAATAAATAAATCAGTAGAAGTTGTCGACATGGTTGAAATGCTGGTGTAAATACAGTATCGAGTTGGCATTTACTAGTTTATAAATCTAATTGTCTACTTCTTCTTTTAACTGAAAGTGACTCAGATGTCAAGTATCCACTGCTATAATTACACAAAACATTTTTTAAAAATAATAGGTGAAAGAGATCTCGTTTATTTTTTGGGGGTGTGTGTGTGTGTGGTTCTTTTTCATAGATTTATTCCCCCAATTTTATTTTTAAAACGTCTCTCGGAAAAATGCCACAAATAACAATGAATTATATGAGCCTCACTTGAGCCTCAAATTATGAAAATGTTCAACTTCGGAAATTCCAATCTGTAACTAAAGTTAATATGATACCCTAACAGGAAGTAGCAATAACTTTGAGAAACAGATGGAAAAAAGCCCCAAATAAGAAATCGGTCAAACAAAATAAATTTGAGTTGAAAGCAGAAATGTAAATTAAGAAAGCATCTCATTTTTGATGCTCCCTAGTTCTCTTGAAGATAAAAAGAAAAGAGGGAGGACACACATTCAGATTTGCAAGACAGGCAGTCCTCGATTTACGGCCACAATCGAGCCCAAAATTTATGCTGCTAAGGGAGACCTTTGTTAAGTGAGTTTTGCCTCAGGTTATGACTTGTCTTGCTACCGTTGTTAAGTGAATCACTGCAAGTTGATAAGTTAGTAACTGAGTTGTTAAGTGAATCTGGCTTTCCCATTGATTTTGCTTGTCAGAAGGTTTGCCAAAAAAAGCTGATCACGTGACCCCAGGACATTCTAACCATCATAAATACGAGTCAGTTCCCAAGCATCTGAATTTGGATCACGTGACCATGGTGGTTGACACCATGGTCATAACTATGAAAAACGGTCATAAGTCACACATTTCAATGTCATTGTAACTTTGAACTAAATGAACTGTTTTTAAGTCAAGGACTACCTATATTCTGTTATGGTAACCTTAGGATAGGGTAGGGTAGGGTAGGGTAAGGTAGGATAGGATAGGATAGGATAGGATAGGATAGGATAGGATAGGATAGGATAGGATAGGATAGGACAGGACAGGACAGGACAGGATAAGGTAGGGTTGGGTAGGATAGGGTAGGGTAGGGTAGGGTAGGGTAGGGCAGGACAGGACAGGACAGGACAGGACAGGACAGGACAGGACAGAATAGAATAGAATAGAATCTTTTATTGACCAAGTGTGATTGGACACACAAGGAATTTGTTTTCGGTGCATAAGCTCTCAGTGTACATAAAAAATATAAGTGATAATAAAAGTAGCAATAGCATTCATAACTGGTCTACCCCAAAAGGCTGGCAGATATGGATTCCAGATGCTCTTTCTTTGTTTCCTTCAGAAATGCACTCCTGAGGGATCAGAGATTCCTCCAGTGATCACCCCTCCTCCAGGCTGGCCCGATCAGGGGGAAATCATTTTTAAGAACTATCAGATGAAATACCGAGAAAATAGTCCCATTGTACTCCATGACATCAATATCCACATTCATGCTAAAGAAAAAATTGGGATCATTGGCCGGACAGGTTCAGGTATAATCTACTCGGTCGATTGCTTTGTACATTGTACAGATAATGAAATGCCTGTTTCTTTATGATTTGCTCAAATATGGGACTAAATGGGGAGGCCTTGTAAAAGACCAAGAAAGTGAACGCATAACTTTTTGATTTGACTGGGGGAAACTCTACATTGTACTGAACAATTTTTTTAAAAAGCAATGTTGTCCTAGATACAGTTTTTACTTTTGACAAAGTAAGGTATAGCATCCTTTGATTTTGTATGTGAAAATGACCTTGGCAGTCAGGAGGAAGAGCCAAGAGATTAAGTAACAGTCAGATAAGACACGTGAGTCCTCAGAATATGTAGGAACGTGGGAAACATCTCAGAAAGGACCCTGTTTATTTTCTTGGATTGTATAAGTGAAGTAGAGAGAAATGTACTTTCAGACTTGCCAGCAGGGGTGAAATTCGACCGGTTCGGACCAACTCGGCTGAACCGGCAGGGACAATTTGAATCAATTAGCCGAACTGGTAAAAACCACTCCTGGTTGGCCCCTCCCACACCCGCCTGGTCACCTGGTTGCCCATTCACCCGGTTGCCGCTCATTCCTTCTGGCTGCTCGACCCATCCAACGTTAAATGCTGCATTTAACAAGCTACTTACACAAGGCTTATATCACATTCCCCCCACCGACCGAAAAGAAGACAACAGAAGAATTTGAATTCATCTGAATCTATCAGATTCAGTTTGAATCCATTTTGCTCCTAACTGGTGAAATGATATTTGGGGCCAGTTGCACTTCTACAAGCTATTGTTCAGGTTTATGATTTTCTCTCTCTCCCCTCCTCTCCCTCTCTCCCTCCCTCCCTCTCTCTTTCTCCTTCCCTCTCTCTCCCCCTCCCTCTCTTTCCCCCTCTCTTTTTCTCCCCCTCCCTCCCTCCCTCTCCCTCTCTCCCTCCCTCCCTTCCTCCCTCTCTCTCTCTCTGTCTCCTTCTCTCTCTCTTTCTCTCTCTCTCTCTCTCTCTCTCCCAGATCTTCTGCTAACTATTTATTCTGTGCTTTTGCTGTAGTTTTTCGAGTGCAGGGATCTCCAAACTTGGCAATTTTAAGACTTGTGGACTTCAAGTCCCAGAATTGCCCCGTCAGAATTCTGGGACTTGAAGTCCACAATTCTTCAAGTTGCCACGGTTGGAGACCCCAGAAAAAATAAAGAAGGAAGAGAGTTTGGGTCAACAAATCCTGGCATAGGCAGAAGTAAAAAAATGTATTCCCTCCTGGGGAAAAAAACAAAAACATTCCTGATGACAGATAAAAAATCTCTTTTCACCTTCCGGAAGAATGTGAGTTTCCTCAAGGTCACCTTGCCTTGAATGAGATCTGCAAAAAATTTCATCATGGTATAATCCAGCCTTGAAAGGATAGACCAAGGTTCTCCAGTCTTGGCAACTTTAAGACGTGTGGACTTCAACGCCCACAATTCCTCAGCCAGCTTTGCTTTGCTGGCTGAGGAATTCTGGGAGTTGAAGTCCACATGTCTTAAAGTTGCCAAGATTGGAGACCCCTGGGATAGACGCTTCTTAAGTCAAAACAGATCCATTCTGAGGTTGGACACAGCCTGTGTGACGATCGGGAGATTGTTTAATCAAACATTTCGCCACATCCAATTTACACTTTCTAATCCTAAAAGGACTATAAGGGGCGTGCATAAGAGCACAAAAGTGCCTACTGTTCCTGTCCTATTGTTCTTTTCATTATAGTATTATATGCATACTTTTACTTATACTTTTACTTATATATACTTTTTCTCTCATGATGGATTATTGTTTAT